>NW_025541586.1:20000-32774 GCF_017591435.1 Portunus trituberculatus | reverse complement strand
TGTGTGTGTGTGTGTGTGTGTGTGTGTGTGTGTGTGTGAATGGACTTACATTTTCTTCCCATACTTCCCCTTTGGAAGCTTTATTGTAGCCTTCTTCATTTCTCTCTTGGCTGCCAGCCACATCACCATCAGTTGCTTCTTCTGCTGTTCGTATGCCTTGCATAATTCTTCCAGTTCATCCAGTATTTTTTTTCTTTTTCTTCGAACTCTAACCTTATTGATCTTAAAGTTGGATAGAGTCCCTGCTTGCTTTGTAATACTTTTAATGCTTCGTTCTTCCCCGTTTTCCTTAGTATCTTGGCCAATGTAGTGGAGTGGTGATCATCAATTCTTTTCTTAAGAATCTCAATGTCTTCCTCGGTTAGGGTTTCTGTGGGGAAATTGGCCATTAGATACATATCATATATGTGTGTAAATAGATATGTTGTTATTTGAGCATAAAATAAAACACTATTTTAGCTTATAATTATTACCTTCATGATCCAAATCTTCTCCTTCCTCTGCCTGCTGCAGTTTTTTTATATTAAAAATATTTGTAAAAAAAAAACTTACCGGCGTAAGTCAAAACGCTTTTGGATATAGATGTGGCGTATAAAGTCCTTTCTGACGGTGGACATTTCATGTGTCTGCTCCCGCTACTGCGCATGCGCACTGGCTAAAACTGAAAAAAACACAAATTCCACTATTGAACAAAAACTATAGAGCGTAAACACTTGTGATATTTATTGATGAAAGAGTGTATATAGGTGCTTTTTTTGAGCTATAGTAATGTTCAATATGTTCCATAGTTTTGGCGGGAAAATTTTTTAAATATCTCAAATATTTTTTTTTAAATATTTGTAAAAAAAAAACTTACCAACGTAAAGTAAAAAAATTTACGCAGAATGATATACCGTACCAAGGTCTTTTCAATGCTGTCAATTGCGTCTCTCTGCGTTTTCTACTGCGCATGCGCAATCACTTTTTGCGCAATTTTTGAGTAGTAGAAAAGCGTGACCAGATTCTGGTGTAGAACGCAAAAATAATGATAGTCTTACTGAAGAAAGTTTTTCGATAGGACGCTTAGTTTTCGAGATATTGAAGGAAAACTTTTATTTACCAATGAAAAGTTGTTTGAGGTGCCAAAAATCAAATTTTTTGGAAAGAAATATTCGCCAAAAAAAAACTAAGAGACGTATTGGCTTGAACTTTGCACTAAAAAAAAGGAAATAAATTGGCCATTTTTTTGGTTTTATGACCAATTGTGCGGTGCTTTTTTGATATTGATAAGAAAAAAATAAAAATCTCCGAAAAGTAGTAAAAAAAATTATAACACAAATACTATAAGATGTACGGACTTGTAATTTTTACTCATATATACCCTCGTTGTGTTCTTTATTGGGGTATACCGTCAATGCTCAAGGATTTTTTTTTTTTTTTTTTAATGAAAGAAAAATATTCAACTTTGAAAAAATCTGTAGAAAAAAATAAAAGGGATAGGGATTTGACCTGCCAATATGTTAGAGCCTATATTAAGGAGTATTTTTAGAAGTTTCGAAAAATGGATTATCTTAAAAACTTTTGGCGGGAAAAAAATTTGAAAAAAAAATTAAAAAAAGATTTGAAAATCAATAAAAAAAAAAGTATTTAACGTAGGAAAAAAAACTTTGCACAAAAGGATGCACACTACCGATCTCTACACCCTGTAATAGAACTGTGCGCATGTCATTCGTACTGCGCATGCGCAAAGCAAAAAACTTTAAATATTGTTTGTAAAAAACCGGAGGTAGAAAATATGATGTAAAACGTGAAAATAATGCTAGTGTTATTGATGAACATTTTTCGATAAAATGCATAGTTTTTGAGATATTGTGAAAAAACCGGTTTTTTTTAAATAACAACTTTATTATTCAAGATAGAAGAATGGCTATAGAATGCGAAAAGCTTCCTTTTTCACTTATTAACCTTATGTGTAGCGAAGAGATTTTTAAAACGAGAAGTTTTTTTTTTATGAGCGTAAATGTGGTATTTGCGTAGTTATCTACATCCCTAAGGTACACGTTTTTCAAAAAGTTTACATTTTGACCCATACCTCCCAACCGTTAAAGCTAAACCAACGGTCAACAGGATTTTCTGAATCTAGAATAAATTTCCTTTCCAATGACACTTAAACCATTGAAATCGGTTGATAAATGTGTGCTGGGGGGGGGGCCCAAACATTGACCAAAATTGGTCCCTAATGCAAAAGGGTAGTCTCATTTTACACAAAAAAAAATTCCTAAAAAAAAAGTATTGCAATTAGAGACAAAGTAAAACCAGAAAACAATTCCACTCTTTATATAAGCTTTCCAACGATACCAAAATGAATTTATTTCCGGAAAAAAAAAAATTTTGAAATTTTGAAAAAAAAAAAAATTTTCGAAAAAAAAAAAATTCAATTTCCAAACTTTAAAATGCAACCAAATAATAGAGAAGCAGTTAAACTTTGGTTTTTTTAGGTCCCCGAACGTGAGTAAAAAGCCGTTTGGACGCAGTCGGCCCGGTCAATTTCTGGTCAACGTCAAAAAAGTGGAAAATAATTTTTTTAAGGAAAAGTTTCAAAGTCAGACCCACCAAACTCAATGTGCAGATAAAGTTCGTTCTGGCGAACACAACGGTGTTTTCAGTTTTTCTGTAGCACTTTTAGTATGAGTACAAGGGGTAAAGTTCAGTTTTTGTAGTTTCTGTCAATAAGTCTTAGTAAGTTTGTCAAGATCTTGTTGCATATGTGCTTCCAATTCGAGGCCTTTTTGTCGAATTGGCTGGATTTCAGATATGTGATAGATGTCTACGAGCTGTATCGAATGCACCATGTCCCATGAAAATCGGTCCATAAATATGGGGTCAATGGACCAAAAGATTCTGGAATTGCGCAGGTCTAGTCTCAGGCGTGAGACAGGTTAGAATCGGCGACTTTCTTATTTATGGAGATAAAAATCTCAAAATATTCGTGTAAACGTTAATTGGGTTGTACATGTTATATTCCAATTTTGGTTAAAATCGGTTATCCGAAGTGGCACCGAAAATTCGTTGAACGTTAGGAATTTGGAGTACACTCGCGACGGTTAAATACAACAATAAAGAACCCAACTTAATACCTAACAATAATCCTAATCCTATATAGAGGCAATGTGGAAAACACGGACGAGGGGAAGTGATACTTATGCGGTGTCGCAGTGGTGAAGTGCTGGGTGATGGTTGATCCCACGGTAGACCCAAGAGGCGTTGTGTTCACTGGTTGAGGCTTGGATCTCAACTTCCTTTTCAGAAAACCAAGAGCTGGCTCAACACTTTCGGTTGAGTCGAAAGGGGCCGCGTGAATCCAACTTCGGGACAGTAGCGGGACTTCATGAAACGGTGACGTGGAGGGTTCATGAGACGGTGGCGTGGAAGGTTCACGAGACGGTGACGTGGAAGGTGAGGCGGAGAGGTGGCGAACGAGGTAACAAGCGGTGGAGGTGATGGTAGTAATGTATGTTACGGGCATAACAGGGTGTAAAAGACTGCTGTTATACAGGTCTATTTGCCATATAAGAAAATGACCTGTGTGATGTATTTTGCTGGTTACAAGTGAAGTTCAGTATTATTAACCCATGATTGGACCGCGCTCCCGATGACTTTCCGGCTGGGAGCGGGCCGCCTCTCTTGCGCGCTCCAGAAAATTCTAGCTAAATGCCTCTCACCACCAATAAACATGAATTTTACTATTTCTCAGAAAATATTCTATCGATTGTAATGAAACTTTGTACGCATATTACAGATACAATAAGACTTCTTACTGCACCTCGGAAAATCTTTAATGAGCAAAATTGTTAAGTGTTCCTTTTTTTTACCTCTTATTAAAAAGATTATAGGTGTTATTTATTAACTACTGCTTAGTAACGACAGCCACATTACCCATGCAAAGTTTCAGTTTATTTGGGTGAATAGTACCTGAGACTTTAATTTAATAAGAAAATAGTTATTTTTTATATAAATATTTTTATTTCTCGATATCTCCTCGATAGATTTCATTGTAACTTTACACACTTGTTAAGGTTGTTGTAACGTTATATTTGTAAAATTTTGAAGGCAATGTGACAAAAATGTGTGATAGAGATTTCAGTGTTTCTTGTTTTGATATGAAAAAGAAATGATACAGTTCTACTGATTTTTTTTTTCTGCAATGTAACCATATTTTGCATTATGCATGCAAAGTTTCATTGAAATTGCGCCGTTAGATGTTGAAATACAATTTTTTTGCAGATAAGTAACACGGACCCAATAAAAATGTTTATTTTAGAAAGAAGTGACCTTGAATGAAAGATTACAAGAATGTTGATAGCACTGTTGTAAGGCCGAAAGAGAGAGCAATTTAATGGTGCTAACGGTGTTTAGAATGTTTATTATCAAGCGATAGATAATAATGTTTGCCCTACAAGATACTTTCCTATGTTACGGACTTGCCTACAATGCAATGGGAGATACGGACCGTCCTGGTGTCAATGTTACCTATCTACCTAATAGTTGGTGAATTTCATAAATCCCTACACCCTACAGTAAATCTGACAGTGAAATCGTGTTAAGTAGGTCGAAAGCCCCCTTACAATTAATCCCCAGTGAAATACTACCATAGGTTATAGGTGAAAAAGGAATGTTACCTATGCCTCTAAGGGTAGAGTGTGAATGAACATTTATTTTATTTGTTAAAAATCGAAAAATGTTTGTAGGTGTAATCTCTTTACATATTTGTAATCGCTAATTAAATCCACGAATCATATCTGAAATCCAGATCCTAATAGTCAATAATAACAGTTTCAGAGCTTTTCTGAATCACACTTTACATATGCTTCTCCGTGGATATGGCCCCTTCGCCTCCGTTGGTCTTCTTCATGACGTCGTTGTTCAGGAAGAACCGTCTGGACAGCTGGTCCAAGTCCATCTTCTTGAGTTCCTCGACGAAGTCGTTGACGTCCGGTCTCCTGACGCCCGAGGTCACGATCAGCTTCTTCACGACGTTGTTTATGCAGTTGACGGCGTACCCTTTAAGCTTGCGGTTCGTCATCCCCAACCCGAACCCGACGACGGGAACGACCAGTTGTAATTTGTGATGGAACGTCAAGCCGAACACGGACCCGTCCGTGCCACCAAAGATACACGACAGCTTACGAAGCAGATCCTCGTAATACTCTGACCCGTCAGACTCTCTGAACTTGGTGGCCACCCAATTTACTAGGAAGAGCAGGGCGTACAGCGCTCACCTTACTCCCCAGCATGCAGGAGACCTGAGAACTAAGCCACTCGGCCATGAAGCCGTCGGGCTCGTGCTCCGCCAGTGTGGTGCGCATGGCCGATATGGCAGCCTTCTCGTTCCGTCCGGGGGAGAAGGATATGGCGTCCAATATTATCTTGCGGGATCCCTTGCCATTAACCGATACCCGCTCCATGATGTAAGGGAAAAGTCGTTGTGGGCGTAGCTGACGTCGTCGCCGCCGCTGATACCGCCACTACCGATACCTCCATCCTGGTCTTCGCCCTCCTCACCCTCCTCAACCTCCTCATCATCGTACACACCCTCTCCCGCCTTCTCATCTAGCGCCCTGGGGGTGGCGCTGTTGCCCTTTATGAGAGCCTTCAACCGGGAGAAGGAGGTGACTAGCACGCAGCGGCCGCAGGTGGCGGCGGAGGAGAGGATAAAGCCCATCAGGTACAACTGAACCCCGCAGAAGGCACCCCCGAAGATCTTGGCAATGTGGTAGGCGTAGACCATGGCCCTGATATAGTTGCTTGGGAACCTGAGGTTGTTCTTCTTCGCGATGTTGATTTCCACGTTGAAGTACCTCTCAAGTCTCCTAGGCACGCGAATGTTGGTGTTGGGCAGTATTTCAAAGCTCTCACTGTAGGTCTCCGACAGCTTATTCGACTTTGTCTGAGCAATGTCTGCCCTGATGTACTTCTGGTAGAACTGGAAGGGGGTCATGGCGTCTATGGAGGGGGCGTTCGTCTTGGAAGAGTCCACGGTGAGCTACACCAGGCCGGTGCGGTACTTGTAGTTCGATAGGGCCTCGTCAGGGAGGAGGTGCTTGACTTCCTTGTAGGCCAATATCACTTTCTCAGGAGCGACGTTTTCGGCGTCCAGTCGCGTCCACATCTTCTTGTCGGGGTCCGCGAGTTCCGTCTTCCGCGACTCGATGACCTTGCTGTAAATCAGGTAGAACCCTTCTCTGGTGCTGACTTTGATCATATGCTTGAGTTTCTGGTTGTAGAAGGCCACGCGTCTCTTGAGGCAGCATACGGCGTCGGCTACGCCGCTCAAGAGGTTCGAAGAGGCAGAGTCAGAACACCACTCCTCGGATTCGGGCCTTTGACGTGCCGTCAAGAACTTGTGCAGGAAACTGAACACCGCTACCAGGGAAAACAATCTTCGAGAAGACGTCTTGAGTCGCAATTCGATGCGCCTAGTCTCCCTGTCGTGCAAGATGGCTCGGTCGACCTTGTCCCACGTCAAAGTGGCCGCGACCTTCCGCTGAAGTGTTGTTTTTCGACATTCCCAATTCATTGTGCCGTGTGTCCAAGTGAACGTATTAAATTGCAAACGATCAGTTTTATTATATAAAAACCCAACAAACTCATCACCCCAACCAAAGGAAGGGAACATGGCCAAGTACCATATTCCCGTACTGATCGCCTTGATGCCAGCTGCGGCCGCCGAGGACGGCGTTCCCGGAACTGAAAATATCTGTATAACAAGCGACGGAAAAAAGCAGCCCATCATCTTTGATGCCGCCACAGAAAACACACACACACACACACACACACACACACACACACACACACACACACACACACACACACACACACACACACACACACACACACACACACACACACACACACACACACACCAGGCCGCGGTGCAATGCTGCGACCACGCGAACAAAAACAACAACAACAACAACAACACCATGCAAGCAGGTAGGTATAGAAGAGCGGGGTACGAGCGTTCTTGCCAGACGCTCCGCCTTGCGATACACCCAGAGGTGGTGAGTGAGTCCACATTCGCTGCCTCTCCCTCCATTGGTGACACACCACCGCCGACGCCGCTAGCAGGTTTGGAGGATTGGAGCGTCAACCACGTGTGCCATGGAACCGCCGCTGCAACAGCCTGCACAGTTAGGAGGCACTACCACCTCTACCTCTACCATCAGGTCTACCTCTACCACCGACTTTACCTCCACTCCAGATGCAGCCACGTCCAAGAAGATGAATAAGCAACTGACAAAGACCATCAAGAAGAAATTAGAGGCCAAACGTAAATGGAAGCGATCGAAAAAGAGATTTGCCAAGATCAACATGATCCGAAACACCATCAAGAATTGTGCCTGGTGCTTGTCTTCCAACGACAACGCAATGACGGTTGCGGTGGAAGATGACGCAACTGGAAAGATCAATGACTCATTCACGGCAGCTATGGAAGGTACGAGTTCTGCCTTGTTTGATGTGGAGATACGTGAAGACCACGCTTCTGAAAAGAAGAAAAGAAGAAGAAGACGGAGGGTGTCGACGCTGCTGATGAGGGAAGAGAGGATTCAAAGGGCAGAAACAGACGTGTCGTTGATGTACTACGTGCGACAAGGCTCGTGGCCGCAGCCCTGTTTGCAGAGGACGAGGATAACTTTATAGACATCTTCATGCGAGACCGGCAGTACGATAGCAAAGGAATCGCTCTACTATCCCGGGCAGTAACGACGCTAAACAACTCTTATAAGAAGATATCGCACGGTTTCTATAACGGATGCCTGGACGCGGTGCGTAAGAGTTGCGGAGACAGGTGCGGTTCTTCGCCCTTCCACGAACCCTTCGAGTATACCAACTATGGAGATTACGAACCCTTCCCTTCTTCAATCACAGACTACAGCTTGTGCAGAGGCGAAGTATTTCATCTAGGAGCAGCGGCGGCTCCGCCCTCACCTTCGCCCCCTTCGTCGTCAGAGTACCCGCTAGTGATGGCGGACACTGAACCGGAACCGGAACAACGTCAAGAACCAGAGACGATGGAACAACATCAAGAACCAGAGCCGATGGCCCCCTCGACGACGCCGTCACCTTACCCCTCTGGGTCACCCCTCAACTTATCCACTGGGAATCATCACCACCACCAATACCACCACCACCACTACCGCAACACCCCTCTCTCTTCATCACACCGCCCTAGTCACCACCCCTTCTCTTCTCTCTTACCACCTACCAAATCTCTGACCTCATCGACAGTTCTTGTACCCTTCCCTTGTTCTATTGCCACATGCCGCCCCCACCTGCCGTGTCAAGATTTTCCGGTCACGCCAGCACCAATCCCGACCCTTCCTGTACCGCCCCGGCCACCGATAATGCGGTACACATTCTCCCCGATAACACCTCCACCATGTCCATCAACACTACCACAACAACCACGTGCAACAACCGTATAGAGACCAACGAGGAAATCGCAGCCAGGATCAAGAACGAGATGCTGGAAACCGAGACTGTCAGACTACGAAACTTTAAGCCCGCACGTGTGTTTACGAAGAAGTACTGGATGTACACCGTTCCCGAATCGGAAGACATGAGGTCCTTATACAACACAACCGACGCAGAAATATCAGACGAGGTGAAACAGTCCACCAACAGGTATGTTGCAAATGCAGCTATCTATACATCTCTCGTAAACCGTGATGCCACCGGCACCACCACTAACACCGATGCCACCGGCACCACCACTAACACCGATACCACCGCCAACTCGAGTAACCATCATCTCAGCCGCAACTGTTCCCTAATAGGAGGGGGTTTGCGAGCCCCTTCCTCTTCGTCGGCGTCGCTAGTGTCACCGTCGCCTCTAGAAGGCGGTGGCAGAGATGGCGGAGGCGGTAATATTACCTCCGCGATCGTTGATGGTAATGGATGTAATGTTACCACTCCGATTAATATCAACCTTCAGAGTAAACTACTGTTTTATGAGTCTTCAGATAGAGAAATGCTGTAAAATATTGGGAATATACTTGATTGATGTAGTGATGATGTTGATAATAATGTCTTAGAGGTCTTTATTTGATATATGTTGTCTGTCACTTATTTAATCGTGTAGTATTTTTATCGTGGAAAAATAAAAGTAAAAGCGGATTTCACAGCAGCAGCAGCAGCAGCAGCAGCATCAACATCAGCATCAGATACCCGCTCTTGCTTTTCGATGCCAAGATCGTGTGGACCACGGCAAGCCGCACTGTGACAAGCAAGAGCGTCGGGTTGCTGCTGCCCGCCGCCGACGCTCTCCTTGAAATCCGTGGTCGACGCATGCGTTAAAACCGTGGACCACGGCAACCGCACTATGACAGCGAGGCAGGCAACAACTAAATGTATTCGATTTTCCAGCGGATTTCACAGCAGCAGCAGCAGCATCATCAACATCAGCATCAGCCACCCGCTCTTGTATCGCGGCGGCGGAAGCAACCCGTCGCTCTCGCTTGCCTGCTCCACTGTCATAGTGCGGCTGGCCGTGGTCCACGGGCTTAACGCTTCCGTCGATGACAACGACAGTAGTTAACTAACATTGGTAGGCTTTTCAATAAAAATGACTTGACTGATTTTGTTGTTTCACTCGCTCGCTCACACTACCTACACCTACTTACTTGGTCCTCTCGAAGTTTTTTTTTAGAGCGAATAACTAGACACTAGCGTTCCACGAGAGCGTGCGCGCAGGCACATCTGATCAATTGGCCGTCCACTGTGGCCAATTGACTTTTAGCTAGACACTCGTATACCTTTAGTTGTTGTTTCCATATCAAGATTGTGTAGGAGGTAAGAAATTGTTATTTGTCATATATGACCTTTATGTGCGCCGACCCTGGCTGCGCCAAGGGTGCTTGGCCTTCGGCAAAGCGCGCTCTGCGCCCAGGGCTTCGCCCAGGTATAATACCTATTATCTATTGTATCAATAAAACTCATAATTAAGCTCTACATATTTCATTATACATAATTTATTGTAACATTTTACAGTTTCCTTTTACAGTTTTCTTTTTTTAGTTGGCGATCTTGTTGTAAAATCTTCCTCGTCGCTGCTAGACAAAATCTTGTACAACATTTGCATATATTTTTCTTGATTATCCTTTAGTTTCTATGCGTTTGACGTTCTTATATGCCATATACAGGTAGTCCTTCCACTCTTGCTCTTCCACTTGAGAGAAGGTGATGATGAACTTCTTGTCGGTTCGCACCCGTCTCACGAGAATGCCGTTAGAACCTCCTTCGCCTTCCTCTTTCTATACCAAACGTAGGCCTGCGCCTCGTAGTTGGTTTGGACACTGGCCTCTTCCTGGGTTTGTTGCCAGCATCGTTATTCTTGGGTCGGGTATTATTACTACCGCCATCCTTACCTCTTTTGTTCTTGGACTTGTCATCAGCAGCGCCATCGGCGGCGCCCTTAACGTCCTTATCATTGTCCTTCTTGTCTCTGCTAAACATACCCACCAGACCGCCTAGCAGGCCTCCGCCGCCTCCCCCAAACGCCGATGCCGCCATGCCCGCCAGCGCCGTGCCCGCCAAGAGGCCGGAGACGGCAGGGGTCTTAGACACGGCATACGCTATAACTGCCACGATTATTCCAATCGCGATTAACCCGAAGAGTAATTTCTTGGGGTCGGATAGCAAGGCTAGTACCATCCTTGCTGAGTCAGGTTTGTCTTGGGTTATCGTTGCCGTTTGCCGGTTGCACGCCTCCTCCTCCTCTCCCGTTCTGGCCGTCAAAATCGCATGAGCTACTCGCGAGAGCGGGTTTGGAGATGAAGCCTTCATTTGACGATGATAAAATCATCTCGCTCGACTTGTGATAGAGCTGGTATTTCCCATGAAAAGGGCTCGCCTTCTCCTTAACTTTTTTGATCTTGAAGAACCTGTTGTCCGAGCTGAACGTGTTCTCTATGGTGAGCGGTGAACGAGGTGTGCTCTTTGGGAGGTCCGTCCTCACTCGCGAGAGCAGGTTTGGGGACGAAGCCTTCATTGGACGATGATAGAATCATCTCGCTCGACATGTGATAGAGCTGGTATTTTCCATGAAAAGGGCTCGCCTTCTCCTTAACTTTCTTGATCTTGAAGAACCTATGGGGTCCTTGTGCTTGAAGGAGAACCCGGTGACTATGATATTCTCGTTCATGTCGTAGTGCAGGAATCCTCCCATCACGCTCTTGATCACAGTGTAAGAGTCGCTGCGGTCCAGGTGTTCTCGTTCGATGTCTTCGTCCGAAGGTTCAAAGTTCTTAAGGTCAAAGAAGTGAAAGACGAACATGTTCTGGTCGACGTTGTCCGGGTCCTCCCTGTTCTGGTATTTGGGGCCCAGGAACGTGTAACTAGACCCCTGGCCGTTCCTCGAAAGCACCAATCTTTCGTTCATGCGAATGTACATGGGAGTGGTAGTGGAGCAGACGAACTTGGCGTGGGAGGGGAGGGTTCCCGTCTCTTCGATGTTAGCGTCTCTCCAGTACGAGAACGCCTTGATTCTCCCCTCCTCTCTCTTCTCTTCCTCGATAGTTTTGTTGGTGATCTGGTCCCTCCTGCTCATCACGTAGTACACCAGCTTCACGAGAGTGATGAAGACGTAGACGCACAAAATGCACAGCATGATGTACACAAACATCGTGATGTGTTAAAGGAATGGGTATAGCCCTTAGAAGAGGAACAAGAAGCGGCTGAACAGTCTGCCACCCAGACCAAGGAACACGCGAGTAGCCCTAGACGCTCTCCTCAGTGGGTTCCTCAGGCGCGTCCTCTTCATTCGCCTTGCTTTGTTGATCTTTTTCTTTTGAGCTTGCCTTCGTCGAGATGATACTCTCTTCTGTTGGGCTCTGCGCTTCCGTAAGGTATTCTTGCCGTTCTCTTGTTTCTTGTTCTTCTTGACGTCGTCAGAGTCAATTTCATCTAAAGGTGAAAAATTGTCTGTGGGGGCCAGGGACCACACCACGGCGCCCAGTACCGCTGCGGATGATAGCCCCACCCCGAACACCAGCGGGAGGTCGTTCTCGTTGGTTTCCTCGGTGTCGAACTCCTCGGGGGCGGTAACGACGGCCACCACCAGTATAATAATAATGGATATTACAGCCAGGCCTATACACACTCCCACGAGCTTCAAGAACCTAGCGGGAGCGGGTTTGGGTGTGGGTGTGGGTGTGGTCGAGGAAGGCTTATTCTTTGATCGGCAAGGGACCACCCTTAGTCGCATTGCCATTATATTATCCGGTTAGACAGTGGCTATACACTCGCACGGCAGGTAAGCCGCGGAGAAGGCGAAGACGACGAAGAGAAACATGGTGTGAACTGAATTTAATAAAAGGAACAATAAGATATAATATATACTGGTAGGTGGGCGGGTTAGGATCACCTTTATGCCCAACACGAAGAGGTCCGTTTCTCGCAACTATATACATATAACGAACAAGGGAACATGCTCCTAGGCCTGTGTATAATACACGAATACAAAAACTTCTCTGAGCTGCTATCGAACAGTCATGGCGATAAATTTATAGATTTTCCTACAATAGACGACATGACGCCCCTCATGATTGCTGCCGCTCATTCCCTCGCTCACACTACCTACACCTTCTCACTCGGTCCTCTCGAATAAAAAAAAAAAAATTCCAGATCGAATAGCTAGACACTAGCGTTCCGCGAGAGCGTGACCAATTGGCCGTCCACTATGGCACATTGACTTTTAGCTAGAAAATCGTATACCTTTAGTTGTTTCCGTGCCAA
>NW_025541586.1:15000-17500 GCF_017591435.1 Portunus trituberculatus | reverse complement strand
GTTTGAGAGATATGGAGGCTGGTTTGTCCGCGTGCCTATAAACTGGAGATATGTCTGGTGCGTTTATCATCGACACGCCGTTGATGGTTTGCTTCTCAGGGTACATGATGTCGTTCTGCGCCATGGCTCGCTGGGATTCCACCCCTGCGAGGAATATGTCCTTAATCCCCGTCTGACCAGTGTTCTTACTGCTCCACGGCATAGTGTCGTACTTGCGTGGTTTGTTCGAGGCCAGTTCATTGTGGTTAATATCCCTTAACCTGCGGTACAAGTCGGGGCATATTGCATCCTTGGAGGAGACGATCTCGCTGAGGTTGTTGGAGGAGAGGGCGACCTCGGACAGCACACCCTGGATACCAGCGCTTCCGTGAAGTTGCCGTTGGTCTCCTTAAGCCAGAAACTCGAGTGTTGGTCCGTGCCTCTCGTGGCCGTGTTGTCAACGCACTCGGCGCGCCCGATTTCCGGGTAGATCGGGTTCTCCACGCCAAAGAAGGGGATGGGGTTGAACCTGGGTTCGTGCTCGGTGGGAGGAACGGCCGGTCTCGTTCGTACTGCGTGCCGTGTTCCCTGGCGATAACGCACTGGTGCGCCTGTTCGAGTGCGAACTTGCTGCACGTCTCCATGACCTTCTCGTGCGAGGGCCTGGAGGACTTGCTTCCGGGGTGGAACTGGAGGTGATTGTGCACCGCCAGCTCTGCGGCCTGCCTGGCGTGATCCTGGATGACTAGGCCAGTCTTGTTCTTGAGGAAGTAGCCTGGCTCCCTACCCAACGTGAGGATGTCAGAGTTAAACTTGGTCGTTATGTCGTTGTACACTCTCTCGCAGGGGATGGACCCTCAGAGGCTTGGACACGATTTCCACGAAGTACCGGTTCAGACGACTCAGCCTCTCCCTAGCCAGGTCGGCCAAGGGCGTCGCCTGCTTGTTGGAGTGGTTCGCTGTGTCTTTGGGGAAGAAGAACTGGATGATGCGGAACCAGTTGGCGGCGGCGGCCGTCTCTCTCTGGGAGAAGAGCTGGCAGTGTTTCAGCAGCTGCGGCTTCACTAGCGTCTGCTTGTTGCTGCTGGTGGGGAGAGGGTGCCGGTACCCGCACACACTGAACATGAACCTGAGCTTCAGGTCCACGTTCAGCGATTTGGCGTACTCTTCCTCGTGTATCTTTCTTCTGCGTTCGTTGGGCACGAACTCTTTCCCCTTGAGTTCGTCCAACGTCTTGCGTTCCTTCTCCGTGGATATGGCCCCTTCGCCTCCGTTGGTCTTCTTCATGACGTCGTTGTTCAGGAAGAACGGTCTGGACAGCTGGTCCAAGTCCATCTTCTTGAGTTCCTCGACGACGTCGTTGACGTCCGGTCTCCTGACGCCCGAGGTCACGATCAGCTTCTTCACGACGTTGTTTATGCAGTTGACGGCGTACCCTTTAAGCTTGCGGTTCGTCATCCCCGACCCGAACCCGACGATGGGAACGACCAGTTGTAATTTGTGATGGAACGTCAAGCCGAACACGGACCCGTCCGTGCCACCAAAGATACACGACAGCTTACGAAGCAGCTCCTCGTAATTTACTAGGAAGAGCAGGGCGTACTGCGTGCTCACCTTACTCCCCAGCATGCGGGAGACCTGAGAACTAAGCCACTCGGCCATGAAGCCGTCGGGCTCGTGCCCCGCCAGTGTGGTGCGCATGGCCGATATGGCAGCCTTCTCGTTCCGCCCGGGGAGAAGGATATGGCGTCCGATGTTATCTTGCGGGATCCCTTGCCATTAACCGATACCCGCTCCATGATGTAAGGGAAAAAGTCGTTGTGGGCGTAGCTGACGTCGTCGCCGCTGATACCGCCACTACCGATACCTCCATCCTGGTCTTCGCCCTCCTCACACTCCTCAACCTCCTCATCATCGTACACACCCTTTCCCGCCTTCTCATCTTGCGCCCTGGGGGTGGCGCTGTTGCCCTTTATGAGAGCCTTCAACCGGGAGAAGGAGGTGACTAGCACGCAGCGGCCGCAGGAGGCGGCGGAGGAGAGGATAAAGCCCATCAGGTACAACTGAACCCAGCAGAAGGCACCCCGAAGATCTTGGCAATGTGGTAGGCGTAGACCATGGCCCTGATATAGTTGCTTGGGAACCTGAGGTTGTTCTTCTTCGCGATGTTGATTTCCACGTTGAAGTACCTCTCAAGTCTCCTAGGCACGCGAATGTTGGTGTTGGGCAGTATCTCGAAGCTCTCACTGTAGGTCTCCGACAGCTTATTCGACTTTGTCTGAGCAATGTCTGACCTGATGTACTTCTGGTAGAACTGGAAGGGGGTCATGGCGTCTATGGAGGGGGCGTTCGTCTTGGAAGAGTCCACGGTGAGCAACACCAGGCCGGTGCGGTACTTGTAGTTTGATAGGGCCTCGTCCGGGAGGAGGTGCTTGACTTCCTTGTAGGCCAATATCACTTTCTCAGGAGCGACGTTTTTGGCGTACAGTCGCGTCCATATCTTCTTGTCAGGGTCCGCGAG
>NW_025541586.1:0-2500 GCF_017591435.1 Portunus trituberculatus | reverse complement strand
TGTCGTCGTTTGGTCGTTGTCGTCGTTTGGTCGTCGTGGTCGTTTTGGTCGTTTTGGTCGTTGTAGTCGTTTTGGTCGTTGGTCGGTCGTTTGGTCGTTGTGGTCGTTTGGTCGTTGTCGTCGTTTTGGTCGTTGTCGTCGTGGTCGTTGTCGTCGTGGTCGTTGTCGTCGTTTTGGTCGTTGTCGTCGTTGTGGTCGTTTCGTCGTCGTGGTCGTTGTCGTCGTTTGTCGTCGTCGTCGTTGTGGTCGTTGTGGTCGTTTTGTCGTTTTGTTCGTCGTCGTTTTTGTCGTGTCGTAGTCGTTTTGGTCGTTTTTGTCGTCGTCGTCGTCGTTGTCGTCGTTTTGGTCGTTGTGGTCGTTTGGTCGTTTTGGTCGTAGTCGTTGGTCGTTGTCGTCGTCGTGGTCGTTGTTCGTCGTTTTGGTCGTTGTCGTTTTGGTCGTTTTGGTCGTCGTCGTCGTTGTGGTCGTCGTTGTCGTTTTGGTCGTTGTTGGTCGTTTTGGTCGTTGTGGTCGTTTTGTCGTCGTTCGTGGTCGTTTTGGTCGTTTTGGTCGTTGTGGTCGTTTTGGTCGTTTGGTCGTTTTGGTCGTTGTGGTCGTTTTGGTTCGTCGTCGTCGTTTGGTCGTTTTCGTCGTTGGTTGGTCGTTCGTGGTCGTTGTGGTCGTTTTGGTCGTTGTCGTTTTGGTCGTTTTCGTCGTTTTGGTCGTTGTCGTCGTTTTGGTCGTTGTGGTTTTCGTCGTTTGGTCGTCGTCGTTGTAGTCGTTGTGGTCGTTCGTCGTGGTCGTCGTTTGTCGTCGTTTTGGTCGTTGTTGGTCGTTTTGGTCGTTGTCGTCGTTTTGGTCGTTTCGTCGTTGTCGTTTTGGTCGTCGTCGTTTTGGTCGTTTGTGTCGTCGTTTGTCGTTTTCGTCGTTGTGGTCGTTTGGTCGTTCGTTGGTCGTTGTCGTCGTTTTGGTCGTTTCGTCGTTTTGGTCGTTGGTCGTTTTGGTAGTCGTTTTGGTCGTTGTGGTCGTTTTGGTCGTGGTCGTGGTCGTTTTGGTCGTTGTGGTCGTTTTGGTCGTTGTCGTTGGTCGTGGTCGTTTTGGTCGTTTCGTCGTTTTGGTCGTTGTCGTCGTCGTTGTCGTCGTTGTCGTCGTTTTGGTCGTTTCGTCGTTGTGGTCGTTGGTCGTCGTCGTTTTGGTCGTTGTGTCGTCGTTGGTCGTTGTAGTCGTTGGTCGTTGGTCGTTGGTTTGGTCGTTGTCGTTCGTCGTTTTGGTCGTTGTGGTCGTTTTGGTCGTTGTCGTCGTTTTGGTTTGTCGTCGTGGTCGTTTGTCGTCGTTCGTTGTCGTCGTCGTCGTCGTCGTTGGTCGTTTCGTCGTCGTTTGGTCGTTGTGGTCGTTGTCGTCGTTTTGGTCGTTGTCGTCGTTTTGTCGTTTTCGTCGTCGTCGTCGTTGGTCGTTGTCGTCGTCGTCGTTTGTCGTCGTTGTCGTCGTCGTCGTTGTCGTCGTTCGTGGTCGGTCGTTTTGGTCGTTTTCGTGGTTTTGGTCGTTGTAGTCGTTGTGGTCGTTGTCGTTTTGGTCTTTGTCGTCGTTGTGGTCGTTGTCGTCGTTGTCGTCGTTTGTGTCGTCGTTTGGTCGTTGTCGTCGTTTTGGTCGTTGTCGTCGTTGTGGTCGTTGTCGTCGTTTTGGTCGTTGTCGTCGTTTTGGTCGTTTGGTCGTCGTCGTCGTAGTCGTTTTGGTCGTTGGTCGTTTTGGTCGTTTAGTCGTCGTTTTGGTCGTTGTGTCGTTTTGGTCGTTTGTCGTCGTTTTGGTCGTCGTTTTGGTCGTTTTGGTAGTTTTGGTCGTTGTAGTCGTTTTGGTCGTTGTCGTCGTTTTGGTCGTTTGGTCGTTGTCGTCGTCGTCGTCGTCGTTGTCGTCGTTGTCGTCGTCGTCGTGGTCGTGGTCGTCGTTTGGTCGTCGTTGTCGTCGTTGTGGTCGTTGTTCGTCGTTTGGTCGTTGTCGTTTTGGTCGTTTTGGTCGTTTGTCGTCGTCGTCGTGGTCGTCGTCGTTTTGGTCGTTCTCGTCGTTTTGGTCGTTCTCGTCGTTTTGGTCGTTCTCGTCGTTGTGGTCGTTGTCGTCGTTTGGTCGTTGTGTCGTCGTGGTCGTTGTCGTTTTGGTCGTTTTGGTCGTTGTCGTCGTTTTGGTCGTTGTCGTCGTTTTGTCGTCGTTGTCGTTCGTCGTTTTGGTCGTTTCGTCGTTGGTCGTTGTCGTCGTCGTTGTCGTCGTCGTTTGGTCGTTGTCGTCGTCGTTTTGGTCGTTCGTCGTCGTCGTTGTCGTCGTTGTCGTCGTTTTGGTCGTTTTCGTCGTGGTTGGTCGTCGTCGTCGTCGTCGTCGTCGTGGTCGTCGTCGTTTGGTCGTCGTCGTCGTCGTCGTTTTCGTCGTTTCGTCGTCGTCGTTTGGTCGTTGTCGTCGTTGTCGTCGTTTGGTCGTCGTGGTCGTCGTTGTCGTTGTCGTCGTTGTCGTCGTTTTGGTCGTTCGTCGTCGTCGT
>NW_025541585.1:25000-28968 GCF_017591435.1 Portunus trituberculatus | reverse complement strand
ACAACAACAACAAAACAACAACAACAACAAAAACGAAACGACCACAACGACAACGAACGACGAAACGACAAAACGACGACAACGACCAAAACGACGACAACGAACAAAACGACGACAACGACGACAACGAACGACGACGAACGACCAAAACGACGAGAACGAAACGAAAACGACAAAACGAACGACGACGAACGACCAAAACGACGACAACGACAAAACGACGACAACGACAACGACGAAAACGACGACAACGACGACAACGACCAACGACAAAACGACAAAACGACACGACCAAAACGACTACAACGACCACAACGACGACAACGACCACAACGACGACAACGACCAAAACGACGACAACGACCAAAACGACGACAACGACCACAACGACGAGAACGACCAAAACGACGACAACGACCACAACGACGACAACGACCAAAACGACGACAACGACCAAAACGACGACAACGACCACAACGACGACAACGACCAAAACGACGAAAACGACCAAAACGACTACAACGACTAAAACGACTACAACGACCAAAACGACGACAACGACCAAAACGACTACAACGACCAAAACTACCAAAACGACCAAAACGACTACAACGACCACAACGACCAAAACGACTACAACGACCAAAACGACTACAACGACCACAACGACGACAACGACCAAAACGACGAAAACGACCAAAACGAACGACCAAAACGACGAAAACGACCAAAACGACGACAACGACCAAAACGACACAACGACGAAAACGACGACAACGACGACAACGACAACGACGACAACGACCAAAACGACGACAACGAAAACAAAACGACAAAACAACGACAACGAAAACGACTACAACGACGACGACAAAACGACTACAACGACAAAACGACGACAAACAACAACGACAAAACGAAAACGACTACAACGACAACGACGACAAAACGACGACAACGACCAAAAACGACCAACGACCAAAACGACGACAACGACAACGAACGAAACAACGACAAAACGACGACAACGACAACGAACAACGACGACAACGACCAACAACGACGACAACCAAAACGACGAAAACGACCAAAACGACTACAACGACTAAAACGACTACAACGACCAAAACGACGACAACGACCAAAACGACTACAACGACCAAAACTACCAAAACGACCAAAACGACTACAACGAACAAACGACGACAACGACAAACGACGACAACGACCACAACGACAAAACGAAAACGACAAAACGACGACAACCAAAACGACCAAACGACGACAACGACCAAAACGAAACGACGACAACGACCAAAAACGACAACGACAACGACCAAAACGACAAAAACAACGACCAAAAACGACCACAACGACAAAACGACCACAACGACAAAACGACGACCAAAAACAACGACCAAAACGAAAACGACGACAACAAAACGACTACAACGACCAAAACGACTACAACGACCACAACGACGACAACGACCAAAACGACGAAAACGACCACAACGACGAGAACGACCAAAACGACGACAACGACCACAACCAAAACGACCAAAACGACGAAAACGACCAAAACGACTACAACGACTAAAACGACTACAACGACCAAAACGACTACAACGACCAAAACTACCAAAACGACCAAAACGACTACAACGACCAAAACTACCAAAACGACCAAAACGACTACAACGACCAGAACGACCAAAACGACGAGAACGACCAAAACGAAGACAACGACCAAAACGACGACAACGACCACAACGACGACAACGACCACAACGACTACAACGACGACAACGACCACAACGACGACAACGACCAAAACGAAAACGACCAAAACGACTACAACGACCAAAACGACGACAACGAAAAAACAAAACGACGACAACGACCAAAAAACGACTACAACGACCAAAACGACCAAAACGACCAAAACGACCAACAACGACCAAAACGACCACAACGACAAAACGACGACAACGACAAAACGACGACAACGACCAAAACGACGACGACGACAAAACGACGACAACGACCAACGACGACAACGACAACGACGAAAACGACAACGACCAAAACGACGACAACGACCAAAACGACGACAACGACCAAAACGACAACAACGACCAAAAACGACCACAACGACCAAAACGACAAAACGACTACAACGACCAAAACGACTACAACGAAAACGACCACAACGACAAAACGACGAACGACAAAACGACCACAACGACCAACGACCAACAACAACGACCAAAACGACCAAAACGACAAAACGACCACAACGACCACAACGACAACGACCAAAACGACGACAACGACCAACAACGACGACAACGACCAAAACGACGAAAACGACCAAAACGACTACAACGACCAAAACGAAAACGACAACGACCAAAACGACTACAACGAAAAACGACAACGACGACAACAACGACAAAACGACCAAAACAACGACCAAAACGACTACAACGACAAAACGACAACGACCAAACCAAAACGACCAAAACGACAAAACGACAACGACCAAAACGACGACAACGACAAAAACGACAACGACAAAACGACGACAACGACCACAACGACGACAACGACCACAACGACGACAACGACCAACAACGACGACAACGACAAAACGAACAACGACGACGAAAACGACCAAAACGACTAAAACGACAAAACGACTACAACGACAAAACGACCAAAACGACGACGGACAACGACCAAAACGACTACAACGACCGACGACCAAAACGACCAAAACGACCAAAAAAACGACCAAAACGACAACGACGAAAACGACCAAAACGACACAACGACCAAAACGACCACAACGACCAAAACGACGACAACGACCAAAACGACGACAACGACCAAAACGACGACAACGACCAAAACAACGACAACGAACAAAACGACGACAACGACCAAAACGACGACAACGACCAACGACGACGACAACGACCAAAAACAACGACCAAAACGACAACGACAACGACGACTAAAACGACCAAAACGACGAAAACGACCAAAACGACTACAACGACCAAAACGACTACAACGACCAAAAACGACCAAAACGACTACAACGACCACAACGACAACGACGACAAAACGACCAAAACGACCACAACGACAAAACACAACGACGACAACGACGACAAAACGACGACAACGACCACAACGACGACAACGACCAAAACGACGACAACGACCACAACGACGACAACGACCACAACGACAACAACGACAACGACAACGACGACAAAACAAAACGACGACAACGACCAAAACGACTACAACGACCAAAACGACAACGACCAAAACGACGAAAAACAACGACCAAAACGACCAAAAACGACAACGAAAAAACGACAACGACCAAAACGACCACAACGACAAAACGACGACAACGACCAAAACGACGACAACGACCAAAACGACGACAACGACAAAAACGACAACGACAAAACGACAACAACGACAACGACAAAAACAACGACAACGACACAACGAACAACGACCAACGACAAAACGACAACGACCAAAACGACACAACAACGACAACGACAAAACGACACAACGACCACAACGACGACAACGACGACAAAACAACAACGACCAAAACGACCACAACGACCACAACGAAACGACCACAACGACCACAACGACAAAAACACAACGACAACAACGACCAAAACGACGACAACGACCAAAACGACGACAACGACCAAAACGACGACAACGACCAAAACGACGACAACGACCAAAACGACGACAACGACACAACGACGACAACGACGACAACGACCAAACAAAAAACAACGACCAAAACGACAACAACGACCAAACGACTACACAACGACGACAACGACCACAACGACCAAAACGACGAAACGACAAAACGACACAAAACGAACAACGACCAAAACGACGACAACGACCAAAAC
>NW_025541585.1:7500-12500 GCF_017591435.1 Portunus trituberculatus | reverse complement strand
AACATAAAAGTGCTCACTTTCTCTAGGCAACAAGTGAGCAAAATGAAAAGTGCTCATTTTGCTCTAGCTCGTGTGAGCACCTGTCTCCTAGGCAAAAGTGAGCAAATGAAGTACCGATTTTCTAGCGAAAACGCCTGTCTCACCCCTTAGGGCCTCTTCAGATGACAGACACGAATGAGCAGGTAGAGCTTGATCGGCCGATCCCAGCTTGCTCGCTACGGTGTTGGGATTTTCTCCGCACGTTTCTCCCGTCACCCGGGTCTGATGACATTTGAGCGAACATTGATCCGTTCACGGTGTCTCGGCTGCGGCCGGCACAGGAGTGTGGCAATGCGTCTTCTCCTCACCTGGACGCAGTTTCAAGGGCGGCGAGAAAATTCCCAGGCACTTGTGGGCTAAACAAAATTTTAACAAAAACTTTTTATTTTTGAGAAATTTGCCTCAAATTTGGCATGCAGCCTTCCTCTGACACGGAACGGATCGTGTCAGAGTGTCATCGCAATAGCTAGGGGAAAGGGTGGTTGAGATTTCCCGGGGCTGGGAGCGAGAAGAGTGCCGCCGATCGCAGCATAGCTTGTTGCCCCGTTTGATTTCGCTCCCGGCGCCAGGACGCTGTCTCTTGCCGGCCGATCCCGTAGCTTGCTCGCTACGGTGTTGGGATTTTCTCCCGCACGTTTCTCCCCGTCACCCGGGTCTGATGACATTTGAGTGAACATTGATCCGTTCACGGTGTCTCCCGGGCTGCGGCACCGGCACAGGAGTGTGGCAATGCGTCTTCTCCTTACCTGGACGCAGTTTCAAGGGCGGCGAGAAAATTCCCAGGCACTTGTGGGCTAAACAAAATTTTAACAAAAAACTTTTTTATTTTTGAGAAATTTGCTCCAAATTTGGCATGCAGCCTTCCTCTGACACGGAACGGATCGTGTCAGAGTGTCATCGCAATAGCTACGGGGAAAGGGTGGTTGAGATTTCCCGGGCTGGGAGCGCGGGAGAAGAGTGCCGCCGATCGCAGCATAGCTTGTTGCCCCAGTTTGATTTCGCTCCCGGCGCCAGGACGCTGTCTCTTGCCGGCCGATCCCGTAGCTTGCTCGCTACGGTGTTGGGATTTTCTCCCGCACGTTTCTCCCCGTCACCCGGGTCTGATGACATTTGAGTGAACATTGATCCGTTCACGGTGTCTCCCGGGCTGCGGCACCGGCACAGGAGTGTGGCAATGCGTCTTCTCCTTACCTGGACGCAGTTTCAAGGGCGGCGAGAAAATTCCCAGGCACTTGTGGGCTAAACAAAATTTTAACAAAAAACTTTTTTATTTTTGAGAAATTTGCCTCCAAATTTGGCATGCAGCCTTCCTCTGACACGGAACGGATCGTGTCAGAGTGTCATCGCAATAGCTACGGGGAAAGGGGTGGTTGAGATTTCCCGGGGCTGGGAGCGCGGGAGAAGAGTGCCGCCGATCGCAGCATAGCTTGTTGCCCCCGTTTGGATTTCGCTCCCGGCGCCAGGACGCTGTCTCTTGCCGGCCGATCCCGTAGCTTGCTCGCTACGGTGTTGGGATTTTCTCCCGCACGTTTCTCCCCGTCACCCGGGTCTGATGACATTTGAGTGAACATTGATCCGTTCACGGTGTCTCCCGGGCTGCGGCACCGGCACAGGAGTGTGGCAATGCGTCTTCTCCTTACCTGGACGCAGTTTCAAGGGCGGCGAGAAAATTCCCAGGCACTTGTGGGCTAAACAAAATTTTAACAAAAAACTTTTTTATTTTTGAGAAATTTGCCTCCAAATTTGGCATGCAGCCTTCCTCTGACACGGAACGGATCGTGTCAGAGTGTCATCGCAATAGCTACGGGGAAAGGGTGGTTGAGATTTCCCGGGCTGGGAGCGCGGGAGAAGAGTGCCGCCGATCGCAGCATAGCTTGTTGCCCCAGTTTGATTTCGCTCCCGGCGCCAGGACGCTGTCTCTTGCCGGCCGATCCCGTAGCTTGCTCGCTACGGTGTTGGGATTTTCTCCCGCACGTTTCTCCCCGTCACCCGGGTCTGATGACATTTGAGTGAACATTGATCCGTTCACGGTGTCTCCCGGGCTGCGGCACCGGCACAGGAGTGTGGCAATGCGTCTTCTCCTTACCTGGACGCAGTTTCAAGGGCGGCGAGAAAATTCCCAGGCACTTGTGGGCTAAACAAAATTTTAACAAAAAACTTTTTTATTTTTGAGAAATTTGCCTCCAAATTTGGCATGCAGCCTTCCTCTGACACGGAACGGATCGTGTCAGAGTGTCATCGCAATAGCTACGGGGAAAGGGGTGGTTGAGATTTCCCGGGGCTGGGAGCGCGGGAGAAGAGTGCCGCCGATCGCAGCATAGCTTGTTGCCCCAGTTTGGATTTCGCTCCCGGCGCCAGGACGCTGTCTCTTGCCGGCCGATCCCGTAGCTTGCTCGCTACGGTGTTGGGATTTTCTCCCGCACGTTTCTCCCCGTCACCCGGGTCTGACATTTGACGTATCATTGCCTCGTTCACGGTGTCTCCCGCGCTCTGGCACCGGTACAGGCTTGCGGCAGAGCGTCTTCTTTTCACCTGAACACACTTTCCAAGGCGGCAAGCCATTTCAGAATGCACTTATGGGCTAAACAAAATTTTAACAAAAAACTTTTTTATTTTTGAGAAATTTGCCTCCAAATTTGGCATGCAGCCTTCTTCTGACACGGAACGGATCGTGTCAGAGTTTCATCGCAATAGCTACGGGGAAAGGGTGGTTGAGATTTCCCGGGTTGGGAGCGCGGGAGAAGAGGGCCGATCACATAGCTTGCCCTAGTTTGGATTTCGCTCCCGCGGCCAGCTAGTGTCTCTTGCCGGCCGATCCCGTAGCTTGCTCGCTGGCCAGCTACGGTGTTGGGATTTTCTCCCGCACGTTTTTGCCCGTCACCCGGGTCTGACATTTGACGTAACATTGCCTCGTTCACGGTGTCTCCCGCGCTCCGGCACCGGCACAGGCGTGCGGCAGAGCGTCTTCTCCTCACCTGGACACAGTTTCAAGGGCGGCGAGAAAATTCCCAGACAATTATGGGCTAAATAAAAATTTAACAAAAACTTTTTATTTTTGAGAAATTTGCCTCAAATTTTGCATGCGGCCTTCCTTTGACACGGAACGGATCGTGTCAATGTTTCGTGTCAATATCTCGATGGGAAAGGTACTTACAAAAAATGACAAAATTAAGCACTTGGAGCGTAAGACGCTGTACATTCCTTAGACACTAAGAGCGCCTTGAACGACAAGAGACGAAAACAGACAAAACACTTAAGCGTAAACTATAAGACATAGAGACATGATACACACATGTATATATAGTGTATACACTGTATATACCATCTATAACGCGATATATTTGATATATTGTATATTTTTTTATAGTAGAGTGAAAAGTATTTTCGATGTGTTGCGCTAAGCCAATCCTGTAGCTTGAAGGGTTTGACATTGTCAACTGGCTTAGGTCCCGGTCGTTTTTCTGCCGGGCAGTCGCCAACTCCGTTGTGGCCTGCGCTGCGGCTACGGCGGCGGAGCCGGTCACAGGCGGAAACGCGCGGGACGGGGTTGGTTCCGCCTGGCAACGCGGTGGTGGCCCCGGCGGCGGAGCCGGTCATAGGCGGAAACGCGCGGGACGGGGTTCCGCCTGCCAACGCGGCTACGGAATTGAGTTTGGGTCCCGGTGGTTTTCGTGCGGGGATTACTTTTTTTTCTAGTTTCCATACTTTTCACAGTAAGTGTACCCTTTTGCACACAGTGATCGGTACGGATGTTAAGAAGGTATTTCACGTGTTTTGTGCACGATTCCTGCACCAGAACTACCCGATCTTGGTTTTCTAAAAACCCACCTTATTTAAAAGCGACGATATAATGCTTTCAGATTATGAAACTAGACTGAGAAACACATATGTCTAGGTTGTTAGTAATCCTCTGGCAAGAGCGTGTAAGTAAGTAATCCATGGTGGGCGAAGGTAGGTAGGTTCAACGGGTTCGGACTTGGCCTCGCGGGCTGGGAGCGCGGGAGAGCGGGCCGATCCCGTAGCTTGCCCTGGTTTGGAATTTTCTCCCGCACGCTTCTCCCCGTCACCCGGGTCCGACTTTGGACTAAATATTGTCTCGTTCACGGTGCGTCCCGGGTTCCGGCACCGGCACAGGCGTGTCGTAGAGCGTCTACTCGTCACCTGGACAGAGTTTGAGCGCCGTTGAGAATGTTCACAGTCACTTGTGCGTTAAATAAAATTTGACCAAAAAACCTTTTTATTTTTGAGAAATTCGCCTCCAAATTTGGCATGCGACCTTCCTCTGACACGGAACGGATCGTGTCAGAGTGTCATCGCAATAGCTACGGGAGAGGGTGGTTGAGATTTCCCGGGGCTGGGAGCGCGGGAGTGTACGGCCGCGCGCCACCCAGCTACGGTTTTGGATTTCGCTCCCGGGGCTTGGAGCGCGGGCCGGCCGATCCCGTAGCTGGCTCGCGCCTCAGCTACGGGATCGGACTGGCCTCCCGCACCCAAACCCGCGTCACTTTCACATCTTCCTCAAAGTTTGGTTTTTGGGCGAAATGGGTCCAAATTTTGGCTGCCGGGGTTTTTTGCCACTGCAAGCACGCTGTAGGAGTTTGGTTGCAATCGGAGCAAAAAAAAAAAAATTTGGAAGTAGAGCGGGGTGGTCGGCTACGGCGTCGAGATTGTCCCGCAGGTTTTCCTGCGGGAGAAAAATCAATTCCGTAGATGTAGCATTGGGTCCAAAATGTGAATTTCACCGAGTTCGAGTTTGAAAATATAGTAAGGAGAAGGGGTCTGACGGCTCCTTCTCCCGACCCGGGCCCGATCCATGTCTAGCCCACAACCGCTGGCAGGTGAGCACATTCGACGGCTGCTGAGACGCACGACGTTTCGTTTGGCCTCTTATCCCTGCACACTTCTCGCCAAGGTTGTGACTTGTAAATCATGGGCGTAGGTTTATCATGTACAGACCGGTA
>NW_025541585.1:0-2500 GCF_017591435.1 Portunus trituberculatus | reverse complement strand
GCGGCTCGCACCTACTCTATAAAGCTGGAAGGAAGGATCAACGTTGAGTGGAACAACTTTCGAATCTTGTCGCGTCGACTACGGGGTTTAAGTACGCGCGTTTACCTGCTGTCGGCCGACGAGAGAGAAGACAAAGTTGTAAAAGCACTGTGAAAATGAGCCTCGCGTGGTCTTGACGGTGCGGCTCCAATGTCGACCTCGTGTTAGGGTAGAGTAAAATGGTTAATGTAAAAAAAGAAAAAATAGAGAGAAAAGAGAAAACCGACTTTGAACACACTGCGCATAACCTGGCGTCGTGACCCGGCGCCAGGGGTCTTGTGCACGCCACATGCACCGCCTGCCCGTGGAGGGAGCAGGCCCGTGTGGTGGCCCTTGTAAGGGGCGTCGGGGGGTAGAGTTGTGGCCGTAATAGTGGGTGGTAACTCCATCAGGCTAAATATGAACGAAACCACGTGACGTAGAAAAGGGGGAAGAACTTTGAAGAGGAGGTTCAAGTGTACAACCGTTAAGAGCCAAACAGGTGGGACCTCGAAGGGGGATCAGTTCAACCGGTCACCTGCAGGTGGGGTGCGGGGTGCCGGCTCGAGCCGGCGCCGCCTTCCCCTCGTTCCCAACGGTGACCCG
Source organism: Portunus trituberculatus (assembly GCF_017591435.1). NCBI lineage: Eukaryota > Metazoa > Arthropoda > Malacostraca > Decapoda > Portunidae > Portunus > Portunus trituberculatus. Next base: position 1,876 of record NW_025541585.1, on the reverse strand, counting down.
TTCGTGGGTCGAGGCCGTGGCGGTTGTGATTCGCAGAAGGCTCAGGAAATCGCGTGCGCCTGCGGCGGGCGTGCCCGGAGGGGTGGCGCAACGCTTAATTCACACGAGGGTCGGACTCAGTCACGTTGCGCAACGCAGTGAACCCATCTCGCCCGTTGCGCAGAGGTCACCCCTAAGCGCGTGTGCGGAGGGAAACTTTAAAACGGACCTCCAACGGCGCGTGTGGTGAGCGACTCGGGCGGTGCGGCCGGCGCCGAGGTGAGATCTGCCGGGCGCCCTAAACCAAAGTTCGAACGCCCGTGTGGAGGCGCGCCGCCGTGACGGTTCGGTCCGGCCCGCGGCCTGTCGGCTGTCCGCCTCCCGTCCCGTGGGTGGCGCGGTGCGCTCGTTGGTCCGAGCTTGCTCACCTGTACGCAGGGGGCGCAGGCCCTGTTGACGACGCTGTCGCGCGAATCTGTTGTTGACCTCATCGGCTTTGCTTGGGCTTGGCGGCTGTGCTGTGCACTGCTGCGGGGCGGGCGTCTCTCGGGGCTTCTTCTCAGGTGGCTCGGCGCGGTGGCGCCTTCCGATCCCGGCTCTGTCCGGAGTGGCCTAGCGCGCGTGCAATCGGCACATTCTAACCCCATAGATGTTGGGACCCGGAAGATGGTGAACTATAGCTGGCGAGGATGAAGCCAGAGGAAACTCTGGTGGAGGTCTGGGGTAATTCTGACGTGCATTTCTCAGTAGCAGAGCTGGGTATAGGGCGAAAGACTAATCGAACCATCTAGTAGCTGGTTCCTCCAACGTTTCTCACTTCTTACTTTGAAACTTGGTGTGACTAACGGAGGAGTTTCATCCGGTAAAGTGAATGATTTAGAGGTCTTGGGCTGGGGGAAAGTTCCTCAACCTATTCTCAAACTTTAAATGGGTGAGATGCCGAGCTTGCTTGAATGCTGAAGCTTCGGCGACTAATCTGAGTATCTAGTGGGCCATTTTTGGTAAGCAGAACTGGCGCTGTGGGATGAACCAAACGTCGAGTTAAGGGGCCTAAACGAATGCTCATCTAGACCCCATCGAAAGGCGTTGGTTGCTATAGACAGCAGGACGGTGGCCATGGAAGTTGGAATCCGCTAAGGAGTGTGTAACAACTCACCTGCCGAAGCAACTAGCCCTTAAAATGGTATGGCGCTCAAGCATTCTCCCGATACTCGACCGCCGGTGGCACTATAGGCCAAGCTTCCCTCTTAGCGGGGGGTAGCCCAGGTCTCCAAGCCCCGGCGAGTAGGAGGGTCGCAGGGTGAGCGCTGAAGGGATCCGGCGAAAACCCGCCTGGAGCCGCCCCTGGTGCAGATCTTGGTGGTAGCAAATAGTCGTGAGAGACTTCCATGAAGGCCGATGTAGAGAAGGGTTCCATGTGAACATCAGTTTGACAGCGCTCAAAGGCTAAGCCCAAGTCCAAAGCTCCCTAGTTCCCCACGGTTCAAGTATCCTCCTGCCTCTCAAAATCCTCCTGCCCTGTCGAAAGTGAGGCACTTCAGCACCTCTCATTAATGGGCAGCGCAGAGAGGATGAGATTTTCCTCAGTTGCTGGTTGGGAGTTAGTGGCGAAAGGGAATACGGTACTTATTCCGTAACCAGGCCTGATGCCAACCTCGACCAGCTCAATCTTGGCTGTCCCTTGGTGCAGGAACCCGGTAACGGGAACCAACTCGCGTCCATCGGCGGTGGTCCGGGGAAGAGTTTTTCTGTTTAAGGCGCCGTGACCCTAGAAGCCACTCGCAGAGCGAAAGGGTGTTGGTAACACGGTTCGCCGTAGAGCGCCGCGGTTTTGCGGCGTCCCGCGTACCACTGCCGGTCCGTGAAACATGCGAGGCAGGTAACTGCATGGGGCGAA
>NW_025541584.1:27500-32976 GCF_017591435.1 Portunus trituberculatus | reverse complement strand
CCCTTTGTAGGGCCTCTTCAGCTGACAGACACGAATGAGCAGGTAGAGCTTGATCTGCTGAATGAGCGACACCACATTGGAAGCTTGTAATGAGATGAAAACCTGTCATCACCGACCTCAAAGTTCTCTGGCAACATAAAAGTGCTCACTTCCTCTCCTAGGCAACAAGTGAGCAAAATGAAGTACCGATTTTCTAGCGAAAAACGCCCGTCTCACCCTTTTAAAGGGCCTCTTCAGATGACAGACACGAATGAGCAGGTGGATTTTCTCCCGCGCGTTTCTGCCCGTCACCCGGGTCTGATGACATTTGAGACGAACATTGATCCGTTCACGGTGTCCCCCGGGTTGTGGCACCGGCACAGGAGTGTGGCATAGCGTCTTCTCCTCACCTGGACACAGTTTCAAGGGCGGCGAGAACATTCCCAGGCACTTATGGGCTAAACAAAATTTTAACAAAAAACTTTTTTATTTTTGAGAAATTTGCCTCCAAATTTGGCATGCAGCCTTCCTCTGACACGGAACGGATCGTGTCAGAGTGTCATCGCAATAGCTACGGGGAAAGGGGTGGTTGAGATTTCCCGGGGCTGGGAGCGCGGGAGAAGAGTGCCGCCGATCGCAGCATAGCTTGTTGCCCCTGTTTGGATTTCGCTCCCGGGGCCAGCTTGTGTCTCTTGCCGGCCGATCCCGTAGCTTGCTCGCTACGGTGTTGGGATTTTCTCCCGCGCGTTTTTGCCCGTCACCCGGGTCTGATGACATTTGAGTGAACATTGCCTCGTTCACGGTGTCTCCCCCGCGCTCCGGCACCGGCGGCACAGGCGTGCGGCAGAGCGTCCGTCTTCTCTTCACCTGAACACACTTTCCAAGGCGGCAAGCCATTTCAGAATGCCCTTATGGGCTAAACAAAATTTTAACAAAAAAAACTTTTTTATTCTTGAGAAATTTGCCTCAAATTTGGCATGCCGCCTTCCTGTGACACGGAACGGATCGTGTCAGAGTGTCATCGCAATAGCTATGGGGAAAGGGGTGGTTGAGATTTCCCGGGGCTGGGAGCGCGGGAGAAGAGTGCCGCTCGCATAGCTTGTTTGTTGCCCCAGTTTAGATTTCGCTCCCGCGGCCAGCTAGTGTCTCTTGCCGACCGATCCCGTAGCTTGCTGGCTGGCCAGCTACGGTGTTGGGATTTTCTCCCGCGCGTTTTTGCCCGTCACCCGGGTCTGATGACATTTGACGACGAAACATTGATCCGTTCACGGTGTCTCCCGGGCTGTGGCACCGGCGCAGGAGTGTGGCATAGCGTCTTCTCCTCACCTGGACACAGTTTCAACGGTGGCGAGAAAATTTTAACAAAAAAGTTTTTTATTTGTACGAAATTTGCCTCCAAATTTGACATGCAGCCTTCCTCTGACACGGAACGGATCGTGTCAGAGTGTCATCGTAATAGCTACGGGGAAAGGGGTGGTTAAGATTTCCCGGGGTTGGGAGCGCGGGAGAAGAGTGCCGATCGCATAGCTTGTTGCCCGTGTTTGGATTTCGCTCCCGCGGCCAGCTAGTGTCTCTTGCCGGCCGGCCGATCCCGTAGCTTGCTCGCTGGCCAGCTACGGTGTTGGGATTTTCTCCCGCGCGTTTTTGCCCGTCACCCGGGTCTGATGACATTTGAGTGAACATTGCCTCGTTCACGGTGTCTCCCCCGCGCTCCGGCACCGGCGGCACAGGCGTGCGGCAGAGCGTCTTCTCTTCACCTGAACACACTTTCCAAGGCGGCAAGCCATTTCAGAATGCCCTTATGGGCTAAACAATATTTTAACAAAAAAAACTTTTTTATTCTTGAGAAATTTGCCTTCAAATTTGGCATGCCGCCTTCCTGTGACACGGAACGGATCGTGTCAGAGTGTCATCGCAATAGCTACGGGGAAAGGGGTGGTTGAGATTTCCCGGGGTTGGGAGCGCGGGAGAAGAGTGCCGCTCGCATAGCTTGTTTGTTGCCCCAGTTTGGATTTCGCTCCCGCGGCCAGCTAGTGTCTCTTGCCGGCCGATCCCGTAGCTTGCTCGCTACGGTGTTGGGATTTTCTCCCGCGCGTTTTGCCCGTCACCCGGGTCTGATGACATTTGAGTGAACATTGATCCGTTCACGGTGTCTCCCGGCTGTGGCACCGGCGCAGGCGTGCGGCAGAGCGTCTTCTCCTCACCTGGACACAGTTTCAAGGGTGGCGAGCCATTTCAGAATGCCCTTATGGGCTAAACAAAATTTTAACAAAAAGTTTTTATTTGAGAAATTTGCCTCAAATTTGGCATGCAGCCTTCCTCTGACACGGAACGGATCGTGTCAGAGTGTCATCGCAATAGCTACGGGGAAAGGGGTGGTTAAGATTTCCCGGGGTTGGGAGCGCGGGAGAAGAGTGCCGCTCGCATAGCTTGTTTGTTGCCCCAGTTTGGATTTCGCTCCCGCGGCCAGCTAGTGTCTCTTGCCGACCGATCCCGTAGCTTGCTGGCTGGCCAGCTACGGTGTTGGGATTTTCTCCCGCGCGTTTTTGCCCGTCACCCGGGTCTGATGACATTTGACGACGAAACATTGATCCGTTCACGGTGTCTCCCGGGCTGTGGCACCGGCGCAGGAGTGTGGCATGGCGTCTTCTCCTCACCTGGACACAGTTTCAACGGTGGCGAGAAATTTCCCAGGCACTTATGGGCTAAACAAAATTTTAACAAAAAAGTTTTTTATTTGTACGAAATTTACCTTCAAATTTGACATGCAGCCTTCCTCTGACACGGAACGGATCGTGTCAGAGTGTCATCGCAATAGCTACGGGGAAAGGGGTGGTTAAGATTTCCCGGGGTTGGGAGCGCGGGAGAAGAGTGCCGCTCGCATAGCTTGTTTGTTGCCCCAGTTTGGATTTCGCTCCCGCGGCCAGCTAGTGTCTCTTGAAGGCCGGCCGATCGATCCCGTAGCTTGCTCGCTGGCCAGCTACGGTGTTGGGATTTTCTCCCGCGCGTTTTGCCCGTCACCCGGGTCTGATGACATTTGAGTGAACATTGCCTCGTTCACGGTGTCTCCCGGCGCTGTGGCACCGGCACAGGCGTGCGGCAGAGCGTCTTCTCTCTTCACCTGAACACAGTTTCAAGGCGGCAAGAAATTTCAGAATGCACTTATGGGCTAAACAAAATTTTAACAAAAACTTTTTATTCTTGAGAAATTTGCCTTCAAATTTGGCATGCAGCCTTCCTCTGACACGGAACGGATCGTGTCAGAGTGTCATCGCAATAGCTACGGGGAAAGGGGTGGTTGAGATTTCCCGGGGTTGGGAGCGCGGGAGAAGAGTGCCGCTCGCATAGCTTGTTTGTTGCCCCAGTTTGATTTCGCTCCCGCGGCCAGCTAGTGTCTCTTGAAGGCCGGCCGATCGATCCCGTAGCTTGCTCGCTGGCCAGCTACGGTGTTGGGATTTTCTCCCGCGCGTTTTTGCCCGTCACCCGGGTCTGGTGACATTTGACGACGAAACATTGATCCGTTCACGGTGTCTCCCGGGCTGTGGCACCGGCACAGGAGTTCTCCTCACCTGGACACAGTTTCAACGGTGGCGAGAAATTTCCCAGGCACTTATGGGCTAAACAAAATTTTAACAAAAAACTGTTTTATTTGTAAGAAATTTGCCTCCAAATTTGGCATGCAGCCTTCCTCTGACACGGAACGGATCGTGTCAGAGTGTCATCGCAATAGCTACGGGGAAAGGGGTGGTTAAGATTTCCCGGGGTTGGGAGCGCGGGAGAAGAGTGCCGCTCGCATAGCTTGTTTGTTGCCCCAGTTTGATTTCGCTCCGCGGCCAGCTAGTGTCTCTTGAAGGCCGGCCGATCGATCCCGTAGCTTGCTGGCTGGCCAGCTACGGTGTTGGGATTTTCTCCCGCGCGTTTTGCCCGTCACCCGGGTCTGACATTTGACGACGAAACATTGATCCGTTCACGGTGGCACCGGCACAGGAGTGTGGCATAGTGTCTTCTCCTGACCTGGACACAGTTTCAACGGCGGCGAGAAAATTCCCAGGCACTTATGGGCTAAACAAAATTTTAACAAAAAACTTTTTTATTTGTAAGAAATTTGCCTTCAAATGTGGCATGCAGCCTTCCTCTGACACGGAACGGATCGTGTCAGAGTGTCATCGCAATAGCTACGGGGAAAGGGGTGGTTGAGATTTCCCGGGGTTGGGAGCGCGGGAGAAGAGGGCCGATCGCATAGCTTGTTGCCCCAGTTTGGATTTCGCTCCCGCGGCCAGCTAGTGTCTCTTCCCGGCCGATCGATCCCGTAGCTTGCTCGCTGGCCAGCTACGGTGTTGGGATTTTCTCCCGCGCGTTTTTGCCCGTCACCCGGGTCTGGTGACATTTGACGACGAAACATTGATCCGTTCACGGTGTCTCCCGGGCTGTGGCACCGGCACAGGAGTGTGGCATAGTGTCTTCTCCTGACCTGGACACAGTTTCAACGGCGGCGAGAAAATTCCCAGGCACTTATGGGCTAAACAAAATTTTAACAAAAAAACGTTTTTATTTGTAAGAAATTTGCCTCCAAATTTGGCATGCAGCCTTCCTCTGACACGGACCGGATCGTGTCAGAGTGTCATCGCAATAGCTACGGGGAAAGGGGTGGTTGAGATTTCCGGGGTTGGGAGCGCGGGAGAAGAGTGCCGATCGCATAGCTTGTTTGTTGCCCCAGTTTGGATTTCGCTCCCGCGGCCAGCTAGTGTCTCTTGCCGACCGATCCCGTAGCTTGCTCGCTGGCCAGCTACGGTGTTGGGATTTTCTCCCGCACGTTTTGCCCGTCACCCGGGTCTGACATTTGATTGGTTCACGGTGTCTAACCGGCGCACAAACACAGTTTCAACAAAAACGGGCTAAACAAAAGTTTAACAAAAAACGTTTTTATTTGTACGAAATTTGCCTCCAAATTTGGCATGCCGCCTTCCTCTGACACGGAACGGATCGTGTCAGAGTGTCATCGCAATAGCTACGGGGAAAGGGGTGGTTGAGATTTCCCGGGGTTGGGAGCGCGGGAGAAGAGGGCCGATCACATAGCTTGCCCGTGTTTGGATTTCGCTCCCGCGGCCAGCTAGTGTCTCTTGCCGACCGATCGATCCCGTAGCTTGCTCGCTGGCCAGCTACGGTGTTGGGATTTTCTCCCGCACGTTTTTGCCCGTCACCCGGGTCTGACATTTGACGTATCATTGCCTCGTTCACGGTGTCTCCCCAGAGCTCCGGCACCGGTACAGGCGTGCGGCAGAGCGTCTTCTCTTCACCTGAACACACTTTACAAGGCGGCGAGAAAATTCCCAGACAATTATGGGCTAAATAAAATTTTAACAAAAAACTTTTTTATTTTTATTTTTGAGAAATTCACCTCCAAATTTTGCATGCGGCCTTCCTCTGACACGGAACGGATCGTGTCAATGTGTCGTGTCAATATCTCGATGGGAAAGGTACTTTTAAAAAAATGACA
>NW_025541584.1:0-17500 GCF_017591435.1 Portunus trituberculatus | reverse complement strand
CTCTTCAGATGACAGACACGAATGAGCAGGTAGAGCTTGATCTGCTGAATGAGCGACACCACATTGGAAGCTTGTAATGAGATGAAAACCTGTCATCACCGACCTCAAAGTTCTCTGGCAACATAAAAGTGCTCACTTCCTCTCTAGGCAACAAGTGAGCAAATGAAGTACCGATTTTCTAGCGAAAACGCCTGTCTCACCCCTTTGTAGGGCCTCTTCAGATGACAGACACGAATGAGCAGGTAGAGCTTGATCTGCTGAATGAGCGACACCACATTGGAAGCTTGTAATGAGATGAAAACCTGTCATCACCGACCTCAAAGTTCTCTGGCAACATAAAAGTGCTCACTTCCTCTCCTAGGCAACAAGTGAGCAAATGAAGTACCGATTTTCTAGCGAAAACGCCTGTCTCACCCCTTTGTAGGGCCTCTTCAGATGACAGACACGAATGAGCAGGTAGAGCTTGATCTGCTGAATGAGCGACACCACATTGGAAGCTTGTAATGAGATGAAAACCTGTCATCACCGACCTCAAAGTTCTCTGGCAACATAAAAGTGCTCACTTCCTCTCAAATGAAGTACCGATAGGCAACAAGTGAGCAAAATGAAGTACCGATTTTCTAGCGAAAACGCCTGTCTCACCCCTTTGTAGGGCCTCTTCAGATGACAGACACGAATGAGCAGGTAGAGCTTGATCTGCTGAATGAGCGACACCACATTGGAAGCTTGTAATGAGATGAAAACCTGTCATCACCGACCTCAAAGTTCTCTGGCAACATAAAAGTGCTCACTTCCTCTCCTAGGCAACAAGTGAGCAAAATGAAGTACCGATTTTCTAGCGAAAACGCCTGTCTCACCCCTTTGTAGGGCCTCTTCAGATGACAGACACGAATGAGCAGGTAGAGCTTGATCTGCTGAATGAGCGACACCACATTGGAAGCTTGTAATGAGATGAAAACCTGTCATCACCGACCTCAAAGTTCTCTGGCAACATAAAAGTGCTCACTTCCTCTAGGCAACAAGTGAGCAAATGAAGTAAGTACCGATTTTCTAGCGAAAACGCCTGTCTCACCCCTTTGTAGGGCCTCTTCAGATGACAGACACGAATGAGCAGGTAGAGCTTGATCTGCTGAATGAGCGACACCACATTGGAAGCTTGTAATGAGATGAAAACCTGTCATCACCGACCTCAAAGTTCTCTGGCAACATAAAAGTGCTCACTTCCTCTCCTAGGCAACAAGTGAGCAAATGAAGTACCGATTTTCTAGCGAAAACGCCTGTCTCACCCCTTTGTAGGGCCTCTTCAGATGACAGACACGAATGAGCAGGTAGAGCTTGATCTGCTGAATGAGCGACACCACATTGGAAGCTTGTAATGAGATGAAAACCTGTCATCACCGACCTCAAAGTTCTCTGGCAACATCAAAGTGCTCTCACTTCCTCCTCTCCTAGTGAGCAAAATGAAAGTGAGCATTTTCTAGCGAAAACGCCTGAAGTACTTCAGATGACAGACACGAATGAGCAGGTAGAGCTTGATCTGCTGAATGAGCGACACCACATTGGAAGCTTGTAATGAGATGAAAACCTGTCATCACCGACCTCTTCTCTGGCAACATAAAAGTGCTCACTTACCTCTCCTAGGCAACAAGTGAGCAAAATGAAGTACCGATTTTCTAGCGAAAACGCCTGTCTCACCCCTTTGTAGGGCCTCTTGACAGACACGAATGAGCAGGTAGAGCTTGATCTGCTGAATGAGCGACACCACATGGAAGCTTGTAATGAGATGAAAACCTGTCATCACCGACCTCAAAGTTCTGTGGCAACATTTCATTCCCATGAAGATTTTTCTCAGCTACAGCACGGGATTTTCTCCGTTTTCCCGTCACCCGGGCCTGACATTGAGCGAACATTCCGTTCACGGTGTCTTCTGGGCACCGGCACAGAGTGTGACAAATTTTCAAGGGCGGCGAAAATTCCCAGGCACTTGTGGGCTAAACAAAATTTTAACAAAAACTTTTTATTTTTGAGAAATTTGCTCAAATTTGGCATGTAGCCTTCCTCTGACACGGAACGGATCGTGTCAGAGTGTCATCGCAATAGCTACGGGGAAAGGGTGGTTGAGATTTCCCGGGCTGGGAGCGCGGGAGAAGAGTGCCGCCGATCGCAGCATAGCTTGTTGCCCCAGTTTGATTTCGCCCCGGCGCCAGGACGCTGTCTCTGCCGGCCGATCCCGTAGCTTGCTCGCTACGGTGTTGGGATTTTCTCCGCACGTTTCTCCCCGTCACCCGGGTCTGATGACATTTGAGTGAACATTGATCCGTTCACGGTGTCTCCCGGCTGCGGCACCGGCACAGGAGTGTGGCAATGCGTCTTCTCCTTACCTGGACGCAGTTTCAAGGGCGGCGAGAAAATTCCCAGGCACTTGTGGGCTAAACAAAATTTTAACAAAAACTTTTTATTTTTGAGAAATTTGCTCAAATTTGGCATGCAGCCTTCCTCTGACACGGAACGGATCGTGTCAGAGTGTCATCGCAATAGCTACGGGGAAAGGGTGGTTGAGATTTCCCGGGCTGGGAGCGCGGGAGAAGAGTGCCGCCGATCGCAGCATAGCTTGTTGCCCCAGTTTGATTTCGCCCCGGCGCCAGGACGCTGTCTCTGCCGGCCGATCCCGTAGCTTGCTCGCTACGGTGTTGGGATTTTCTCCGCACGTTTCTCCCCGTCACCCGGGTCTGATGACATTTGAGTGAACATTGATCCGTTCACGGTGTCTCCCGGCTGCGGCACCGGCACAGGAGTGTGGCAATGCGTCTTCTCCTTACCTGGACGCAGTTTCAAGGGCGGCGAGAAAATTCCCAGGCACTTGTGGGCTAAACAAAATTTTAACAAAAACTTTTTATTTTTGAGAAATTTGCTCCAAATTTGGCATGTAGCCTTCCTCTGACACGGAACGGATCGTGTCAGAGTGTCATCGCAATAGCTACGGGGAAAGGGTGGTTGAGATTTCCCGGGCTGGGAGCGCGGGAGAAGAGTGCCGCCGATCGCAGCATAGCTTGTTGCCCCAGTTTGATTTCGCCCCGGCGCCAGGACGCTGTCTCTTGCCGGCCGATCCCGTAGCTTGCTCGCTACGGTGTTGGGATTTTCTCCGCACGTTTCTCCCCGTCACCCGGGTCTGATGACATTTGAGTGAACATTGATCCGTTCACGGTGTCTCCCGGCTGCGGCACCGGCACAGGAGTGTGGCAATGCGTCTTCTCCTTACCTGGACGCAGTTTCAAGGGCGGCGAGAAAATTCCCAGGCACTTGTGGGCTAAACAAAATTTTAACAAAAACTTTTTATTTTTGAGAAATTTGCTCCAAATTTGGCATGTAGCCTTCCTCTGACACGGAACGGATCGTGTCAGAGTGTCATCGCAATAGCTACGGGGAAAGGGTGGTTGAGATTTCCCGGGCTGGGAGCGCGGGAGAAGAGTGCCGCCGATCGCAGCATAGCTTGTTGCCCCAGTTTGATTTCGCCCCGGCGCCAGGACGCTGTCTCTTGCCGGCCGATCCCGTAGCTTGCTCGCTACGGTGTTGGGATTTTCTCCCGCACGTTTCTCCCCGTCACCCGGGTCTGATGACATTTGAGTGAACATTGATCCGTTCACGGTGTCTCCCGGGCTGCGGCACCGGCACAGGAGTGTGGCAATGCGTCTTCTCCTTACCTGGACGCAGTTTCAAGGGCGGCGAGAAAATTCCCAGGCACTTGTGGGCTAAACAAAATTTTAACAAAAAACTTTTTTATTTTTGAGAAATTTGCTCCAAATTTGGCATGCAGCCTTCCTCTGACACGGAACGGATCGTGTCAGAGTGTCATCGCAATAGCTACGGGGAAAGGGGTGGTTGAGATTTCCCGGGGCTGGGAGCGCGGGAGAAGAGTGCGCCGATCGCAGCATAGCTTGTTGCCCCAGTTTGATTTCGCCCCGGCGCCAGGACGCTGTCTCTTGCCGGCCGATCCCGTAGCTTGCTCGCTACGGTGTTGGGATTTTCTCCCGCACGTTTCTCCCCGTCACCCGGGTCTGATGACATTTGAGTGAACATTGATCCGTTCACGGTGTCTCCCGGGCTGCGGCACCGGCACAGGAGTGTGGCAATGCGTCTTCTCCTTACCTGGACGCAGTTTCAAGGGCGGCGAGAAAATTCCCAGGCACTTGTGGGCTAAACAAAATTTTAACAAAAAACTTTTTTATTTTTGAGAAATTTGCTCCAAATTTGGCATGTAGCCTTCCTCTGACACGGAACGGATCGTGTCAGAGTGTCATCGCAATAGCTACGGGGAAAGGGTGGTTGAGATTTCCCGGGCTGGGAGCGCGGGAGAAGAGTGCCGCCGATCGCAGCATAGCTTGTTGCCCCAGTTTGATTTCGCTCCCGGCGCCAGGACGCTGTCTCTTGCCGGCCGATCCCGTAGCTTGCTCGCTACGGTGTTGGGATTTTCTCCCGCACGTTTCTCCCCGTCACCCGGGTCTGATGACATTTGAGTGAACATTGATCCGTTCACGGTGTCTCCCGGGCTGCGGCACCGGCACAGGAGTGTGGCAATGCGTCTTCTCCTTACCTGGACGCAGTTTCAAGGGCGGCGAGAAAATTCCCAGGCACTTGTGGGCTAAACAAAATTTTAACAAAAAACTTTTTTATTTTTGAGAAATTTGCCTCCAAATTTGGCATGCAGCCTTCCTCTGACACGGAACGGATCGTGTCAGAGTGTCATCGCAATAGCTACGGGGAAAGGGGTGGTTGAGATTTCCCGGGGCTGGGAGCGCGGGAGAAGAGTGCCGCCGATCGCAGCATAGCTTGTTGCCCCAGTTTGGATTTCGCTCCCGGCGCCAGGACGCTGTCTCTTGCCGGCCGATCCCGTAGCTTGCTCGCTGGCCAGCTACGGTGTTGGGATTTTCTCCCGCACGTTTTTGCCCGTCACCCGGGTCTGACATTTGACGTATCATTGCCTCGTTCACGGTGTCTCCCGCGCTCTGGCACCGGTACAGGCTTGCGGCAGAGCGTCTTCTTTTCACCTGAACACACTTTCCAAGGCGGCAAGCCATTTCAGAATGCACTTATGGGCTAAACAAAATTTTAACAAAAAACTTTTTTATTTTTGAGAAATTTGCCTCCAAATTTGGCATGCAGCCTTCTTCTGACACGGAACGGATCGTGTCAGAGTTTCATCGCAATAGCTACGGGGAAAGGGGTGGTTGAGATTTCCCGGGGTTGGGAGCGCGGGAGAAGAGGGCCGATCACATAGCTTGCCCTAGTTTGGATTTCGCTCCCGCGGCCAGCTAGTGTCTCTTGCCGGCCGATCCCGTAGCTTGCTCGCTGGCCAGCTACGGTGTTGGGATTTTCTCCCGCACGTTTTTGCCCGTCACCCGGGTCTGACATTTGACGTAACATTGCCTCGTTCACGGTGTCTCCCGCGCTCCGGCACCGGCACAGGCGTGCGGCAGAGCGTCTTCTCCTCACCTGGACACAGTTTCAAGGGCGGCGAGAAAATTCCCAGACAATTATGGGCTAAATAAAATTTTAACAAAAAACTTTTTTATTTTTGAGAAATTAGCCTCAAATTTTGCATGCGGCCTTCTTCTGACACGGAACGGATCGTGTCAATGTTTCGTGTCAATATCTCGATGGGAAAGGTACTTACAAAAAAATGACAAAATTAAGCACTTGGAGCGAAAGACGCTGTACATTCTTAAGACACTAAGAGCGCCTTGAGCAACAAGAGACGAAAACAGACAAAACACTTAAGCGTAAACTATAAGACATAGAGACATGATACACACATGTATATATAGTGTATACACTGTATATACCATCTATAACGCGATATATTTGATATATTGTATATTTTTTATAGTAGAGTGAAAAGTATTTTCGATGTGTTGCGGTAAGCCAATCCTGTAGCTTGAAGGGTTTGACATTGTCACCTGGCTTAGGTCCCGGTCGTTTTTCCGCCGGGCGCTCGCCAACCCGTTGTGGCATGCGCTGCGGCTACGGCGGTAGAGCCGGTCACAGGCGGAAACGCGCGGTACGGGGTTCCGCCTGGCAACGCGGCCTCGGCGGCGGAGCCGTTCATAGGCGAAAACGCGCGGGACGGGGTTCCGCCTGCCAACGCGGCTACGGAATTGAGTTTGGGTCCCGGTGATTTTCGTGCGGGGATTACTTTTTTTTCTAGTTTCCATACTTTTCACAGTACGTGTACCTTCTTGCACACTGTGATCGGTACGGTGGTTAAGAAGGTATTTCACGTGTTTTGTGCTCGATTCCTTCACCAGGACTACTCGATCTTGGTTTTTCCATAAAAAAAGCACCTTATTTAAAAGCGACGATATAATCCTTTCAGATTATGAAACTAGACTAAGAAACACATCTGTCTATGTTGTTAGTAATCCTCTGGCGATAGCGTGTAAGTAAGTAATCCATGGTGAGCGAAGGTAGGTTCAACAACGGGTTCGGGCTTGGCCTCGCGGGCTGGGAGCGCGGGAGAGCGGGGCCGATCCCGTAGCTTGCCCTGGTTTGATTTCGCCCCGCGGCCAGCTGGTATCTCTCGCCGGCCGATCCCGTAGCTTGCTCGCCGGCCAGCTACGGCTTCGGAATTTTCTCCCGCGCGTTTCTCCCCGTCACCCGGGTCCGACTTTGACTAAATATTGCCTCGTTCACGGTGTGTCCCGGTTCCGTCACCGGCACGGGCGTGCGGCAGAGCGTCTACTCGTCACCTGGTCAGAGTTTGAGCGCCGTTGAGAATGTTCACAGTCACTTGTGCGTGAAATAAAATTTGACCAAAAAACTTTTTTATTTTTGAGAAATTTGCCTCAAATTTGGCATGCGGCCTTCCTCTGACACGGAACGGATCGTGTCAGAGTGTCATCGCAATAGCTACGGGGAAAGGGGTGGTTGAGATTTCCCGGGGCTGGGAGCGCGGGAGCGGGCCGATCCCGTAGCTTGCCCTGGTTTGATTTCGCCCCGCGGCCAGCTGGTATCTCTCGCCGGCCGATCCCGTAGCTTGCTCGCCGGCCAGCTACGGCTTCGGAATTTTCTCCCGCGCGTTTCTCCCCGTCACCCGGGTCCGACTTTGACTAAATATTGCCTCGTTCACGGTGTGTCCTGGTTCCGTCACCGGCACGGGCGTGCGGCAGAGCGTCTACTCGTCACCTGGTCAGAGTTTGAGCGCCGTTGAGAATGTTCACAGTCACTTGTGCGTGAAATAAAATTTGACCAAAAAACTTTTTTATTTTTGAGAAATTTGCCTCAAATTTGGCATGCGGCCTTCCTCTGACACGGAACGGATCGTGTCAGAGTGTCATCGCAATAGCTACGGGGAAAGGGGTGGTTGAGATTTCCCGGGGCTGGGAGCGCGGGAGAGCGGGGCCGATCCCGTAGCTTGCCCTGGTTTGATTTCGCCCCGCGGCCAGCTGGTATCTCTCGCCGGCCGATCCCGTAGCTTGCTCGCCGGCCAGCTACGGCTTCGGAATTTTCTCCCGCGCGTTTCTCCCCGTCACCCGGGTCCGACTTTGACTAAATATTGCCTCGTTCACGGTGTGTCCCGGTTCCGTCACCGGCACGGGCGTGCGGCAGAGCGTCTACTCGTCACCTGGTCAGAGTTTGAGCGCCGTTGAGAATGTTCACAGTCACTTGTGCGTTAAATAAAATTTGACCAAAAAACTTTTTTATTTTTGAGAAATTTGCCTCCAAATTTGGCATGCGGCCTTCCTCTGACACGGAACGGATCGTGTCAGAGTGTCATCGCAATAGCTACGGGGAAAGGGGTGGTTGAGATTTCCCGGGCTGGGAGCGCGGGAGAGCGGGGCCGATCCCGTAGCTTGCCCTGGTTTGATTTCGCCCCGGGGCCAGCTGGTATCTCTCGCCGGCCGATCCCGTAGCTTGCTCGCCGGCCAGCTACGGCTTCGGAATTTTCTCCCGCACGTTTCTCCCCGTCACCCGGGTGTGACATTTGACGAAACATTGATCCGTTCACGGTGTCTCCTGGCTGCGGCGCCTGCACAGGGTGTGGCATAGCGTCTTCTCCTCACCTGGACACAGTTTCAAGGGCGGCGAGAAAATTCCCAGACAATTATGGGCTAAATAAAAATTTAACAAAAAACTTTTTTATTTTTGAGAAATTTGCCTCCAAATTTTGCATGCGGCCTTCCTTTGACACGGAACGGATCGTGTCAATGTTTCGTGTCAATATCTCGATGGGAAAGGTACTTACAAAAAAATGACAAAATTAAGCACTTGGAGCGTAAGACGCTGTACATTCCTTAGACACTAAGAGCGCCTTGAACGACAAGAGACGAAAAACAGACAAAAACACTTAAGCGTAAACTATAAGACATAGAGACATGATACACACATGTATATATAGTGTATACACTGTATATACCATCTATAACGCGATATATTTGATATATTGTATATTTTTTATAGTAGAGTGAAAAGTATTTTCGATGTGTTGCGCTAAGCCAATCCTGTAGCTTGAAGGGTTTGACATTGTCAACTGGCTTAGGTCCCGGTCGTTTTTCTGCCGGGCAGTCGCCAACTCCGTTGTGGCCTGCGCTGCGGCTACGGCGGCGGAGCCGGTCACAGGCGGAAACGCGCGGACGGGTTGGTTGGTTCCGCCTGGCAACGCGGTGGTGGCCCCGGCGGCGGAGCCGGTCATAGGCGGAAACGCGCGGGACGGGGTTCCGCCTGCCAACGCGGCTACGGAATTGAGTTTGGGTCCCGGTGGTTTTCGTGCGGGGATTACTTTTTTTTCTAGTTTCCATACTTTTCACAGTAAGTGTACCCTTTTGCACACAGTGATCGGTACGGATGTTAAGAAGGTATTTCACGTGTTTTGTGCACGATTCCTGCACCAGAACTACCTGATCTTGGTTTTTCTAAAAACCCACCTTATTTAAAAGCGACGATATAATGCTTTCAGATTATGAAACTAGACTGAGAAACACATATGTCTAGGTTGTTAGTAATCCTCTGGCAAGAGCGTGTAAGTAAGTAATCCATGGTGGGCGAAGGTAGGTAGGTTCAACGGGTTCGGACTTGGCCTCGCGGGCTGGGAGCGCGGGAGAGCGGGGCCGATCCCGTAGCTTGCCCTGGTTTGGAATTTTCTCCCGCACGCTTCTCCCCGTCACCCGGGTCCGACTTTGACTAAATATTGTCTCGTTCACGGTGCGTCCCGGGTTCCGGCACCGGCACAGGCGTGTCGTAGAGCGTCTACTCGTCACCTGGACAGAGTTTGAGCGCCGTTGAGAATGTTCACAGTCACTTGTGCGTTAAATAAAATTTGACCAAAAAACTTTTTTATTTTTGAGAAATTCGCCTCCAAATTTGGCATGCGATCTTCCTCTGACACGGAACGGATCGTGTCAGAGTGTCATCGCAATAGCTACGGGGAGAGGGGTGGTTGAGATTTCCCGGGCTGGGAGCGCGGGAGTGTACGGCCGCGCGCCACCCAGCTACGGTTTTGATTTCGCCCCGGGGCTTGAGCGCGGGCCGGCCGATCCCGTAGCTGGCTCGCGCCTCAGCTACGGGATCGGACTGGCCTCCCGCACCCAAACCCGCGTCACTTTCACATCTTCCTCAAAGTTTGGTTTTTGGGCGAAATGGGTCCAAATTTTGGCTGCCGGGGTTTTTTGCCACTGCAAGCACGCTGTAGGAGTTTGGTTGCAATCGGAGCAAAAAAAAAAAAATTTGGAAGTAGAGCGGGGTGGTCGGCTACGGCGTCGAGATTGTCCCGCAGGTTTTCCTGCGGGAGAAAAATCCAATTCCGTAGATGTAGCATTGGGTCCAAAATGTGAATTTCACCGAGTTCGAGTTTGAAAATATAGTAAGGAGAAGGGGTCTGACGGCTCCTTCTCCCGACCCGGGCCCGATCCATGTCTAGCCCACAACCGCTGGCAGGTGAGCACATTCGACGGCTGCTGAGACGCACGACGTTTCGTTTGGCCTCTTATCCCTGCACACTTCTCGCCAAGGTTGTGACTTGTAAATCATGGGCGTAGGTTTATCATGTACAGACCGGTAGAATGAACGGCGGACGTGCATCGCTAACAATTCACTTTGACTGTCCATGTCATTGGTCTCTACGCGCGTGGCCCACCCATCTCCTCTCCCTAGGATGAGAAGCTTCACGGCATTAGCTGCGGCTCATCGTGGAGGCGACACTGTGTGTGGTGTTTGCTTAAGCGATTTGCCTTCAAGTCAGCGCCCCTCTCTTTTGATGAGGTTACACCGCTCTCCGTGCGCTTGAGAGTCTAGTTCTTGAATCGATTCTTCCTATGCGATGGTCGGTTGGAACTTGTCACACACTACACTACCAGCGGACGATGACGCCTGTTTCCTTGGGTGCTGGATCGTCGTCCACTGCTGCTGTTACTACTAAGCTATTCTTGTTGCGTTTGTTCGCCTGTGTAGCTACTAGTATAAAGTAATTGCAGCGGTGGGGCCGGCGGCGGGAGAGGTAACAGTCCGCTTCGTTCTTGTCTAGAGAGACGGAACTAAACCCCAAAATGATATACGAGAAAGGGCGCGGCGTCGTTAAGAGACGTTCATTCGTCTTAGACGCGTAGCGACTAATCCCCAAACCCCTCCCACTCTGTAATGCTGTTTGGATGACACGTTACTGAAAGAGTGGTGAATACTTTTTATTATATAGCAAGCAGTGCGTGTGTATGTATACAGGCATGTGTATGTATGTATGTTACTACTACTACTACTACTACTGCCGGTGGTACAACCTCTGCCTCTGCATATGAAGCCGTGGTGTGGCTTACTTACTTACCTGCCTCTGCTGTGTGGCGAGGTTATGTGGATGTTTCTCACGACTCTAAAGTTGGCTTCGACAACAACCGGGTAGGGGTCCGCCTCCTCAAAATCTGAGATACGGGGCGCGCGATCCGCGAAAGGGTGTTCCGCCTAGGGAGATGTTGGGTCTCCTGCTGATGGTCAGAGCAATAGCGAAGGAACTGGCCCGATAGCAACTCGGTTGCTCAATAAGAATCAGTCCTGCCCAAACAAATAAGTGAGGGTGAGCAACTCAGAAGGGACTGGATCACACAGATTGGGGTCGTCCTTATGTGAAGCGTTTGAGAGGCGCCGTTGCTTCAACTATTGTCGTGAGCGTTCCATAGCCTTTAAGCCAGTGGTTGGTGGAAGCTACACTTGACTCAATAATGTGGTCAGTGTGGATGGAATTCGGCATGTCAGTGGCGAACGACGACGACTGCCTGCCTGCGGCTGCTGCTGCTACTCCTTATTACCTTGCCTTGGGACTTCGACTTGGTGGGGCCTATTGGGGGGGCCTTCACCCACGGAGAAAGTGCCAGCACACAGTCTTCTAAGTGGTAGTGCGATGCTCAATGCAACACCATATAAATCCGCGAACAAGAAGAGATATTATTATAAGCCTCGGTAATTCCTGACGAGCATGTGAGCACACTACATATAATAGTGCTGGGGTCGAGGGGGTAAAGGTAATAATGGTGGTGGTGGTGGTGGTTGTGGGTCGTCGGTTGTCTCGTTGCTTGGCGAGCTGATTGAGTTGGATTGACGGATTGTTTATGGGGTGTGTGTGTGTGTGTGTGCGTGCGGGCTAGGACGGGCTGTCCTCATCTTATAAACACAAGACGTCCGTCCGACCGAGCGCGCACACGATGACACGCACTCCACTCCATCTAAAACCCTAACGAGGAATTCACGGAAGGGCACCACTGCTCTGGTAGAGCCTATTGTGTGTGTGTGTGGGTGGGCTTGGCAACCCCACCCAGCAGCGTCGCGACACAGCGTCGGGCGTTTACCTTCCCTACTATTATTACAAG
The DNA here is from genome assembly GCF_017591435.1 of Portunus trituberculatus. Classification (NCBI taxonomy): domain Eukaryota; kingdom Metazoa; phylum Arthropoda; class Malacostraca; order Decapoda; family Portunidae; genus Portunus; species Portunus trituberculatus. The sequence continues at coordinate 5,657 of NW_025541584.1, read as the reverse complement.
AGTTTACTACTTATTATTAAGCTGAGGGTGTTAGTGAGACTTCACCCCATGATGCGAGAGAGTAAAACTCGGGAGAGGGAAAGAGAGAGAGAGAGAGAGAGAGAGAGGTCAGATTAAGCACCTTCCGTCAATTCCTCATTAGGGTGGTGGTGGAGCCTATTGTGGTGGGCTTGGCAACCCCACCCAGGTGCTGCTGTTATGATGCAAAGGGAGCGTCGCGACACAGTGTCGGGCGTTTACCTTCCCTACTATTATTACAAGAGTTTACTACTTATTAAGCTGAGGGTGTTAGTGAGACTTCCTTCACCCCATGATGCGAGAGAGTAAAACTCGAGAGAGAGAGAAAAGAAACAAGCAAGGTGTGACAGAGAGAGAGAGAGAGAAATAAGAGGGCAAGTGTCAATCAAGCATACACGCCTTGACGTGTATGGAGGGCAGCAGTAGAGCTGCTCTGGAGTATTGAGAAGGAGGAGGGGTTTGATGTTTGATGTGCGACTCTACACTACGAGTGCCTTCATCATCACATTTTGCTACCTGGTTGATCCTGCCAGTAGTCATATGCTTGTCTCAAAGATTAAGCCATGCATGTCTAAGTACAAGCCGAGTTAAGGCGAAACCGCGAATGGCTCATTAAATCAGCTATGATTCATTGATCTGTACCCACACTTACTTGGATAACTGTGGTAATTCTAGAGCTAATACATGCACCACGTCTCTGACCGCAAGGGAAGAGCGCTTTTATTAGTTCAAAACCGGTCGGGCCTCGGTCCGTCACCCCATTGTGTTGAATCTGAATAACTTTGAGCTGAGCGCACGGTCTCCGCACCGGCGCCGCCTCTTTCAAGTGTCTGCCTTATCAGCTTTCGATTGTAGGTTATACGCCTACAATGGCTATAACGGGTAACGGGGAATCAGGGTTCGATTCCGGAGAGGGAGCCTGAGAAACGGCTACCACATCTAAGGAAGGCAGCAGGCACGCAATTACCCACTCCCGGCACGGGGAGGTAGTGACGAAAATAACGATGCGAGACTCATCCGAGGCCTCGCAATCGGAATGAGTACACTTTAAATCCTTTAACGAGGATCTATTGGAGGGCAAGTCTGGTGCCAGCAGCCGCGGTAATTCCAGCTCCAATAGCGTATATTAAAGTTGTTGCGGTTAAAAAGCTCGTAGTTGGATTTCAGTTCTGACTGACGGTTCACCGCCCGGTGCACACCGTCACGCTCCGAACAGTTTTTAACCGCCCGCTGGCTCGCACGGGGTGCTCTTCATCGAGTGTCCCGCGTGGCCGGCAGAGTTTACTTTGAAAAAATTAGAGTGCTCAAAGCAGGCTACATTGACGGCCTGAATGCCTATGCATGGAATAATGGAATAGGACCTCGGTTCTATTTTGTTGGTTTTCTGAACCCGAGGTAATGACTAATAGGAACAGGCGGGGGCATTCGTATTGCGACGCTAGAGGTGAAATTCTTGGACCGTCGCAAGACGAACTACTGCGAAAGCATTTGCCAAGGATGTTTTCATTAATCAAGAACGAAAGTTAGAGGTTCGAAGGCGATCAGATACCGCCCTAGTTCTAACCATAAACGATGCTGACCAGCGATCCGCCGGCGTTATTCCCATGACCCGGCGGGCAGCTTCCGGGAAACCAAAGTCTTTGGGTTCCGGGGGAAGTATGGTTGCAAAGCTGAAACTTAAAGGAATTGACGGAAGGGCACCACCAGGAGTGGAGCCTGCGGCTTAATTTGACTCAACACGGGGAACCTCACCAGGCCCAGACACCGGAAGGATTGACAGATTGAGAGCTCTTTCTCGATTCGGTGGGTGGTGGTGCATGGCCGTTCTTAGTTGGTGGAGCGATTTGTCTGGTTAATTCCGATAACGAACGAGACTCTGGCCTACTAACTAGTCGACGGATCTCCAGCAATTGGTGTCCAGTTCGCAGCTTCTTCTTAGAGGGATAAGCGGCAATTCTAGCCGCACGAGATTGAGCAATAACAGGTCTGTGATGCCCTTAGATGTTCTGGGCCGCACGCGCGCTACACTGAAGGGATCAACGTGTCCTCCCCCTCCGAGAGGAGCGGGTAACCCGTTGAAATCCTTTCATGATAGGGATTGGGGTTTGCAATTGTCTCCCATGAACGAGGAATTCCCAGTAAGCGCAAGTCATGAGCTTGCGTTGATTACGTCCCTGCCCTTTGTACACACCGCCCGTCGCTACTACCGATTGAATGATTTAGTGAGGCCTTCGGACTGGCGCTCTTGGATGCCAGGCCCGCGCGGTATTACTGCCGCCGGGCTCTCGGCGCCTCGAGCTGACGGAAAGATGTCCAAACTTGATCATTTAGAGGAAGTAAAAGTCGTAACAAGGTTTCCGTAGGTGAACCTGCGGAAGGATCATTATCGTGACGTTTCTGAAAGGAACGCAACTAAAAGTTAAAAAGCTCGCACCAGGGTGGCGGGGTCTGGCCTAATCAATCAGTCAGCAGCTCCTGCGGGAGAACGGCCGTGTGCCACCGTCCGCAGGAGTACAACAAGTAGTAGGGGCCTCCTTGCCTGTCAACAGGGCCTCCTTCCCTGTTTGACAACCCAACAAAATCTTTTCTCCACTCTAACTTTCCTTCGTGCAAGGATTGTTTGAGCGGTAGACCAACACCTACTATACTACTACTACGTATGCTGAACTTACTACCTTATTACCCCTGGGATACCATGGCGATGGAGCGCAGAAGTGAGTGACTGCGGCAGCACTGACTGCTAGCTGCTCACATGCTGCGTTCGGTCGTCCCCAGTGGGTATCATTAAACCGTACACTACCCGTGTACTCAATACTACTACTACCCATTTAAAACCCAGATCACTACGTCTTCCCACAAGTCTCCTGAGGCAGAGGCAGTGGAAGTCTGATAAAGAGTCGGCCTAGTTCCGACGTAATTCCAAACATACTATCACAACTCTTAACGGTGGATCACTCGGCTCGTGGGTCGATGAAGACCGCAGCAAGCTGCGTGTCGGTATGTGAATCGCAAGAATACCAGATACATCGACAAGTCGAACGCACATTGCGGCGGCGGCACTCTCATGTGCTGCCGTCACCCTACACGAGGGTCGGATATCATATCACATGCATCGGCATTGTCCAGCCGCGCAAGTTACTACTACTACTCTTTCAAACCACATTCGCGCCGAAAGGGCTTCACACCCTCACGCGCGTTTGTAGTACAATGAAATGGGGCACCCTTATAAAGCGGGACCAAATCCTAACGGAAGCGGTCCCGTGGGTGAGATGCATCATGGCATCTTTCAGAGTGCTTGCGTTGGTCTGGCTTTGACCGCATTGGGGAGTTTTCGCCTTTGTGGCGTTCCCTTAAGACCTAAGGCATCGATGGCGCAACGCGTGTGCGTGTTGCTGTCACGTGCCGATGACTTGGCATTACTCGGATGAACTAGCTAGCTAGCTCATTACGAGTTTTGCCTGCGGTCTCGGCTCCCAACCTCCTATGATTAAAGCTGGTTGAGGAGGGCGACCGGGTCGGACTGTTTGTTCTGTACTGCGGCTCGCACCTACTCTATAAAGCTGGAAGGAAGGGATCGAGAACGTTGAGTGGAGCCAAAACTTTTTTCGAATCTTGTCGCGTCGACTACGGGGTTAGAGTACGCGTATCGCTTCTTTCCCCTGCTGTCGGCCGACGAGAGAGACAAAGTTGTAAAAAGCACTGTGAAAAGCTTGAATGAGCGGCTTGACGGTGCGGCTCCAATGTCGACCTCGTGTTAGGGTAGAGTACCCGCCAAATTTAAGCATATTAATAAGCGGAGGAAAAGAAACCAACAGGGATTCCCTTAGTAAGGGCGACTGAACCGGGAAGAGCCCAGCGCATAACCTGGCGTCGTGACCCGGCGCCAGGGTGTTGCGTTTCGGAGGGTCCGGCACGCAGTCTCTCACCGCCTAAGTTATGCTTGAAAGCGGCCACTGCCCGTGGAGGGTGACAGGCCCGTGTGGCGGCGCCCGCGAGGGTACACGAGAGATTGTCGGAAAGGGCCTCTCCGTAGAGTCGGGTTGCTTGATAATGCAGCCCTAAGCAGGTGGTAAACCCATCTAAGGCTAAATATGACCACGAGACCGATAGCGAACAAGTACCGTGAGGGAAAGTTGAAAAGAACTTTGAAGAGAGAGTTCAAGAGTACGTGAAACCGTTAAGAGCCAAACGGGTGGGACCTCGAAGGTCGAACCGAGGGATTCAGCTCGTCGGCCCAGGTCGGCCGGGTGCGGGATTCGCAGATGCGACCCAGGAAATCTGGGCGTGCCCGCACTCGAGCCGGCGCCGGCGGGCGTATTTCCCCTCGTGATGTAGGTCGCCGCGACCCGTTGCTGGGGACGTCGAAGGCCCGGGCGGACTGGTACCCCGACGTTGTGCGCCTCGTTGCGCCTTCGAAGGGGGAAACCTCCGGTGTCCTGGCTGCCCTGCGACGGTCGTGCAGCAGAGGGCGGCGCAAGCTTCCCTCTCGCGGCGTGCAAAAGGTCGGTGACCCACCCGACCCGTCTTGAAACACGGACCAAGGAGTCTAACATGTGTGCGAGTCATTGGGCGCACTAAACCCAAAGGCGCAATGAAAGTGAAAGGCGCGTGTCTCTTCGGAGGCGCGTGCCGGGGCCGATCCCTGACCGGGCGATGCCGCCGCGTTCACGCCATACCAAAGCGGGGCCCTGTGGCGGTTCAAGGGCGGAGTGAGTCCCTTTCTCCGTCCGCCGTCGGTCCCGTGGGTGGCGCGGTGCGCTCGTTGGTCCGAGCTTGCTCGCCTGTACGCAGGGGGGCGCAGGCCCGGGACTTGTCATTCGACGCTGTCGCGCGAATCTGTTGTTGACCTCATCGGCTTTGCTTGGGCTCTCGGCTGGCGTGCCGCGTGTCTGGGCGGGCTTTGGGCGGGGCCTCTCGGGGCTTCTTCTCAGGCTCGTCCGGCGCGGTGGCGCCTTCCGATCCTGCTCTGTCCGGAGTGGCCTAGCGCGCGTGCTGTCGGCAAGTACCATGAGCAGACATGTTGGGACCCGAAAGATGGTGAACTATGCCTGGCCAGGATGAAGCCAGAGGAAACTCTGGTGGAGGTCCGTAGCAATTCTGACGTGCAAATCGATTGTCAGAGCTGGGTATAGGGGCGAAAGACTAATCGAACCATCTAGTAGCTGGTTCCCTCCGAAGTTTCCCTCAGGATAGCTGGTACTCGTGGAAACGGAGGAGTTTCATCCGGTAAAGCGAATGATTAGAGGTCTTGGGGACGAAACGTCCTCAACCTATTCTCAAACTTTAAATGGGTGAGATGCCGAGCTTGCTTGAATGCTGAAGCTTCGGCGACTAATCTGAGTATCTAGTGGGCCATTTTTGGTAAGCAGAACTGGCGCTGTGGGATGAACCAAACGTCGAGTTAAGGGGCCTAAACGAATGCTCATCTAGACCCCATCGAAAGGCGTTGGTTGCTATAGACAGCAGGACGGTGGCCATGGAAGTTGGAATCCGCTAAGGAGTGTGTAACAACTCACCTGCCGAAGCAACTAGCCCTTAAAATGGTATGGCGCTCAAGCATTCTCCCGATACTCGACTGCCGGTGGCACTATAGGCCAAGCTTCCTCTTAGCGGGGGTAGCCCAGGTCTCCAAGCCCCGG
>NW_025541582.1:0-10000 GCF_017591435.1 Portunus trituberculatus | reverse complement strand
TGAGTGCGGGAGGCCTCTCAACTCCTGTTCTTAATTTTTTCTCTCACGCACGGCTGGGACTACCCCAAGCCTCAGCAGTGCGGGAGAAATCTCAACTCCGTTGATGAAAATCAAAGTTTATTTGAGATCCACGTTTTGGCTTTCTCACAGGCTCGTGAGTGCGGGAGGCCTCAACTCCTGTTCTTAATTTTTTCTCTCACGCACGGCTGGGACTACCCCAAGCCTCAGCAGTGTGGAGAAATCTCAACCCGTTGATGAAAATCAAAGTTTTTTGAGATCCACGTTTTGGCTTTCTCACAGGCTCGTGAGTGCGGGAGGCCTCAACTCCTGTTCTTAATTTTTTCTCTCACGCACGGCTGGGACTACCCCAAGCCTCAGCAGTGTGGAGAAATCTCAACCCGTTGATGAAAATCAAAGTTTATTTGAGATCCACGTTTTGGCTTTCTCACAGGCTCGTGAGTGCGGGAGGCCTCAACTCCTGTTCTTAATTTTTTCTCTCACGCACGGCTGGGACTACCCCAAGCCTCAGCAGTGTGGAGAAATCTCAACCCGTTGATGAAAATCAAAGTTTTTTGAGATCCACGTTTTGGCTTTCTCACAGGCTCGTGAGTGCGGGAGGCCTCAACTCCTGTTCTTAATTTTTTCTCTCACGCACGGCTGGGACTACCCCAAGCCTCAGCAGTGGGAGAAATCTCAACCCGTTGATGAAAATCAAAGTTTTTTGAGATCCACGTTTTGGCTTTCTCACAGGCTCGTGAGTGCGGGAGGCCTCAACTCTCACGCACGGCTGTTCAGCAGTGGGAGAAATCTCAACCCGTTGATGAAAATTTTTTTGAGATCCACGTTTTGGCTTTCTCACAGGCTCGTGAGTGCGGGAGGCCTCAACTCCTGTTCTTAATTTTTTCTCTCACGCACGGCTGGGACTACCCCAAGCCTCAGCAGTGTGGAGAAATCTCAACCCGTTGATGAAAATCAAAGTTTTTTGAGATCCACGTTTTGGCTTTCTCACAGGCTCGTGAGTGCGGGAGGCCTCAACTCCTGTTCTTAATTTTTTCTCTCACGCACGGCTGGGACTACCCCAAGCCTCAGCAGTGTGGAGAAATCTCAACCCGTTGATGAAAATCAAAGTTTTTTGAGATCCACGTTTTGGCTTTCTCACAGGCTCGTGAGTGCGGGAGGCCTCAACTCCTGTTCTTAATTTTTTCTCTCACGCACGGCTGGGACTACCCCAAGCCTCAGCAGTGTGGAGAAATCTCAACCCGTTGATGAAAATCAAAGTTTATTTGAGATCCACGTTTTGGCTTTCTCACAGGCTCGTGAGTGCGGGAGGCCTCAACTCCTGTTCTTAATTTTTTCTCTCACGCACGGCTGGGACTACCCCAAGCCTCAGCAGTGTGGAGAAATCTCAACCCGTTGATGAAAATCAAAGTTTTTTTGAGATCCACGTTTTGGCTTTCTCACAGGCTCGTGAGTGCGGGAGGCCTCAACTCCTGTTCTTAATTTTTTCTCTCACGCACGGCTGGGACTACCCCAAGCCTCAGCAGTGTGGAGAAATCTCAACCCGTTGATGAAAATCAAAGTTTTTTGAGATCCACGTTTTGGCTTTCTCACAGGCTCGTGAGTGCGGGAGGCCTCAACTCCTGTTCTTAATTTTTTCTCTCACGCACGGCTGGGACTACCCCAAGCCTCAGCAGTGGGGAGAAATCTCAACCCGTTGATGAAAATGAAAGTTATTTTGAGATCCACGTTTTGGCTTTCTCACAGGCTCGTGAGTGCGGGAGGCCTCTCAACTCCCGTTCTTAATTTTTTCTCTCACGCACGGCTGGGACTACCCCAAGCCTCAGCAGTGGGAGAAATCTCAACCCGTTGATGAAAAGCAAAGTTTTTTGGAGATCCACGTTTTGGCTTTCTCACAGGCTCGTGAGTGCGGGAGGCCTCTCAACTCCCGTTCTTAATTTTTTCTCTCACGCACGGCTGGGACTACCCCAAGCCTCAGCAGTGTGGAGAAATCTCAACCCGTTGATGAAAATCAAAGTTTATTTGAGATCCACGTTTTGGCTTTCTCACAGGCTCGTGAGTGCGGGAGGCCTCAACTCCCGTTCTTAATTTTTTCTCTCACGCACGGCTGGGACTACCCAAAGCCTCAGCAGTGTGGAGAAATCTCAACCCGTTGATGAAAATCAAAGTTTATTTGAGATCCACGTTTTGGCTTTCTCACAGGCTCGTGAGTGCGGGAGGCCTCAACTCCTGTTCTTAATTTTTTCTCTCACGCACGGCTGGGACTACCCCAAGCCTCAGCAGTGTGGAGAAATCTCAACCCGTTGATGAAAATCAAAGTTTATTTGAGATCCACGTTTTGGCTTTCTCACAGGCTCGTGAGTGCGGGAGGCCTCAACTCCTGTTCTTAATTTTTTCTCTCACGCACGGCTGGGACTACCCCAAGCCTCAGCAGTGTGGAGAAATCTCAACCCGTTGATGAAAATCAAAGTTTTTTGAGATCCACGTTTTGGCTTTCTCACAGGCTCGTGAGTGCGGGAGGCCTCAACTCCTGTTCTTAATTTTTTCTCTCACGCACGGCTGGGACTACCCCAAGCCTCAGCAGTGTGGAGAAATCTCAACCCGTTGATGAAAATCAAAGTTTTTTTGAGATCCACGTTTTGGCTTTCTCACAGGCTCGTGAGTGCGGGAGGCCTCAACTCCTGTTCTTAATTTTTTCTCTCACGCACGGCTGGGACTACCCCAAGCCTCAGCAGTGTGGAGAAATCTCAACCCGTTGATGAAAATCAAAGTTTTTTTGAGATCCACGTTTTGGCTTTCTCACAGGCTCGTGAGTGCGGGAGGCCTCAACTCCTGTTCTTAATTTTTTCTCTCACGCACGGCTGGGACTACCCCAAGCCTCAGCAGTGTGGAGAAATCTCAACCCGTTGATGAAAATCAAAGTTTTTTGAGATCCACGTTTTGGCTTTCTCACAGGCTCGTGAGTGCGGGAGGCCTCAACTCCTGTTCTTAATTTTTTCTCTCACGCACGGCTGGGACTACCCCAAGCCTCAGCAGTGTGGAGAAATCTCAACCCGTTGATGAAAATCAAAGTTTATTTGAGATCCACGTTTTGGCTTTCTCACAGGCTCGTGAGTGCGGGAGGCCTCAACTCCTGTTCTTAATTTTTTCTCTCACGCACGGCTGGGACTACCCCAAGCCTCAGCAGTGTGGAGAAATCTCAACCCGTTGATGAAAATCAAAGTTTTTTGAGATCCACGTTTTGGCTTTCTCACAGGCTCGTGAGTGCGGGAGGCCTCAACTCCTGTTCTTAATTTTTTCTCTCACGCACGGCTGGGACTACCCCAAGCCTCAGCAGTGTGGAGAAATCTCAACCCGTTGATGAAAATCAAAGTTTTTTGAGATCCACGTTTTGGCTTTCTCACAGGCTCGTGAGTGCGGGAGGCCTCAACTCCTGTTCTTAATTTTTTCTCTCACGCACGGCTGGGACTACCCCAAGCCTCAGCAGTGTGGAGAAATCTCAACTCCGTTGATGAAAATCAAAGTTTATTTGAGATCCACGTTTTGGCTTTCTCACAGGCTCGTGAGTGCGGGAGGCCTCAACTCCCGTTCTTAATTTTTTCTCTCACGCACGGCTGGGACTACCCAAAGCCTCAGCAGTGTGGAGAAATCTCAACTCCGTTGATGAAAATCAAAGTTTTTTTGAGATCCACGTTTTGGCTTTCTCACAGGCTCGTGAGTGCGGGAGGCCTCTCAACTCCCGTTCTTAATTTTTTCTCTCACGCACGGCTGGGACTACCCCAAGCCTCAGCAGTGTGGAGAAATCTCAACCCGTTGATGAAAATCAAAGTTTTTTGAGATCCACGTTTTGGCTTTCTCACAGGCTCGTGAGTGCGGGAGGCCTCAACTCCTGTTCTTAATTTTTTCTCTCACGCACGGCTGGGACTACCCCAAGCCTCAGCAGTGTGGAGAAATCTCAACCCGTTGATGAAAATCAAAGTTTTTTGAGATCCACGTTTTGGCTTTCTCACAGGCTCGTGAGTGCGGGAGGCCTCAACTCCTGTTCTTAATTTTTTCTCTCACGCACGGCTGGGACTACCCCAAGCCTCAGCAGTGTGGAGAAATCTCAACCCGTTGATGAAAATCAAAGTTTTTTGAGATCCACGTTTTGGCTTTCTCACAGGCTCGTGAGTGCGGGAGGCCTCTCAACTCCCGTTCTTAATTTTTTCTCTCACGCACGGCTGGGACTACCCCAAGCCTCAGCAGTGTGGAGAAATCTCAACTCCGTTGATGAAAATCAAAGTTTATTTAAGATCCACGTTTTGGCTTTCTCACAGGCTCGTGAGTGCGTTCTTAATTTTTTCTCTCACGCACGGCTGGGACTACCCCAAGCCTCAGCAGTGCGGGAGAAATCTCAACCCGTTGATGAAAATCAAAGTTTATTTGAGATCCACGTTTTGGCTTTCTCACAGGCTCGTGAGTGCGGGAGGCCTCTCAACTCCCGTTCTTAATTTTTTCTCTCACGCACGGCTGGGACTACCCCAAGCCTCAGCAGTGTGGAGAAATCTCAACCCGTTGATGAAAATCAAAGTTTTTTGAGATCCACGTTTTGGCTTTCTCACAGGCTCGTGAGTGCGGGAGGCCTCAACTCCTGTTCTTAATTTTTTCTCTCACGCACGGCTGGGACTACCCCAAGCCTCAGCAGTGTGGAGAAATCTCAACCCGTTGATGAAAATCAAAGTTTTTTGAGATCCACGTTTTGGCTTTCTCACAGGCTCGTGAGTGCGGGAGGCCTCAACTCCTGTTCTTAATTTTTTCTCTCACGCACGGCTGGGACTACCCCAAGCCTCAGCAGTGTGGAGAAATCTCAACCCGTTGATGAAAATCAAAGTTTTTTGAGATCCACGTTTTGGCTTTCTCACAGGCTCGTGAGTGCGGGAGGCCTCAACTCCTGTTCTTAATTTTTTCTCTCACGCACGGCTGGGACTACCCCAAGCCTCAGCAGTGTGGAGAAATCTCAACCCGTTGATGAAAATCAAAGTTTATTTGAGATCCACGTTTTGGCTTTCTCACAGGCTCGTGAGTGCGGGAGGCCTCAACTCCCGTTCTTAATTTTTTCTCTCACGCACGGCTGGGACTACCCAAAGCCTCAGCAGTGTGGAGAAATCTCAACCCGTTGATGAAAAGCAAAGTTTTTTGGAGATCCACGTTTTGGCTTTCTCACAGGCTCGTGAGTGCGGGAGGCCTCTCAACTCCCGTTCTTAATTTTTTCTCTCACGCACGGCTGGGACTACCCCAAGCCTCAGCAGTGTGGAGAAATCTCAACCCGTTGATGAAAATCAAAGTTTATTTGAGATCCACGTTTTGGCTTTCTCACAGGCTCGTGAGTGCGGGAGGCCTCAACTCCCGTTCTTAATTTTTTCTCTCACGCACGGCTGGGACTACCCAAAGCCTCAGCAGTGTGGAGAAATCTCAACCCGTTGATGAAAATCAAAGTTTTTTGAGATCCACGTTTTGGCTTTCTCACAGGCTCGTGAGTGCGGGAGGCCTCAACTCCTGTTCTTAATTTTTTCTCTCACGCACGGCTGGGACTACCCCAAGCCTCAGCAGTGTGGAGAAATCTCAACCCGTTGATGAAAATCAAAGTTTATTTGAGATCCACGTTTTGGCTTTCTCACAGGCTCGTGAGTGCGGGAGGCCTCAACTCCTGTTCTTAATTTTTTCTCTCACGCACGGCTGGGACTACCCCAAGCCTCAGCAGTGTGGAGAAATCTCAACCCGTTGATGAAAATCAAAGTTTATTTGAGATCCACGTTTTGGCTTTCTCACAGGCTCGTGAGTGCGGGAGGCCTCAACTCCTGTTCTTAATTTTTTCTCTCACGCACGGCTGGGACTACCCCAAGCCTCAGCAGTGTGGAGAAATCTCAACCCGTTGATGAAAATCAAAGTTTTTTGAGATCCACGTTTTGGCTTTCTCACAGGCTCGTGAGTGCGGGAGGCCTCAACTCCTGTTCTTAATTTTTTCTCTCACGCACGGCTGGGACTACCCCAAGCCTCAGCAGTGTGGAGAAATCTCAACCCGTTGATGAAAATCAAAGTTTTTTGAGATCCACGTTTTGGCTTTCTCACAGGCTCGTGAGTGCGGGAGGCCTCAACTCCTGTTCTTAATTTTTTCTCTCACGCACGGCTGGGACTACCCCAAGCCTCAGCAGTGTGGAGAAATCTCAACCCGTTGATGAAAATCAAAGTTTTTTTGAGATCCACGTTTTGGCTTTCTCACAGGCTCGTGAGTGCGGGAGGCCTCAACTCCTGTTCTTAATTTTTTCTCTCACGCACGGCTGGGACTACCCCAAGCCTCAGCAGTGTGGAGAAATCTCAACCCGTTGATGAAAATCAAAGTTTTTTGAGATCCACGTTTTGGCTTTCTCACAGGCTCGTGAGTGCGGGAGGCCTCAACTCCTGTTCTTAATTTTTTCTCTCACGCACGGCTGGGACTACCCCAAGCCTCAGCAGTGTGGAGAAATCTCAACCCGTTGATGAAAATAAAAGTTTATTTGAGATCCACGTTTTGGCTTTCTCACAGGCTCGTGAGTGCGGGAGGCCCATCAACTCCCGTTTTTAATTTTTTCTCTCACGCACGGCTGGGACTACCCCAAGCCTCAGCAGTGCGGAGAAATCTCAACTCCGTTGATGAAAATCAAAGTTTTTTTGAGATCCACGTTTTGGCTTTCTCACAGGCTCGTGAGTGCGGGAGGCCTCTCAACTCCCGTTCTTAATTTTTTCTCTCACGCACGGCTGGGACTACCCCAAGCCTCAGCAGTGTGGAGAAATCTCAACCCGTTGATGAAAATCAAAGTTTTTTTGAGATCCACGTTTTGGCTTTCTCACAGGCTCGTGAGTGCGGGAGGCCTCAACTCCCGTTCTTAATTTTTTCTCTCACGCACGGCTGGGACTACCCCAAGCCTCAGCAGTGTGGAGAAATCTCAACCCGTTGATGAAAATCAAAGTTTTTTGGAGATCCACGTTTTGGCTTTCTCACAGGCTCGTGAGTGCGGGAGGCCTCTCAACTCCTGTTCTTAATTTTTTCTCTCACGCACGGCTGGGACTACCCCAAGCCTCAGCAGTGTGGAGAAATCTCAACCCGTTGATGAAAATCAAAGTTTTTTGAGATCCACGTTTTGGCTTTCTCACAGGCTCGTGAGTGCGGGAGGCCTCTCAACTCCTGTTCTTAATTTTTTCTCTCACGCACGGCTGGGACTACCCCAAGCCTCAGCAGTGTGGAGAAATCTCAACCCGTTGATGAAAATCAAAGTTTTTTGGAGATCCACGTTTTGGCTTTCTCACAGGCTCGTGAGTGCGGGAGGCCTCTCAACTCCTGTTCTTAATTTTTTCTCTCACGCACGGCTGGGACTACCCCAAGCCTCAGCAGTGTGGAGAAATCTCAACTCCGTTGATGAAAATCAAAGTTTATTTGAGATCCACGTTTTGGCTTTCTCACAGGCTCGTGAGTGCGGGAGGCCTCTCAACTCCCGTTCTTAATTTTTTCTCTCACGCACGGCTGGGACTACCCCAAGCCTCAGCAGTGTGGAGAAATCTCAACCCGTTGATGAAAATCAAAGTTTTTTGAGATCCACGTTTTGGCTTTCTCACAGGCTCGTGAGTGCGGGAGGCCTCAACTCCCGTTCTTAATTTTTTCTCTCACGCACGGCTGGGACTACCCCAAGCCTCAGCAGTGTGGAGAAATCTCAACCCGTTGATGAAAATCAAAGTTTTTTGAGATCCACGTTTTGGCTTTCTCACAGGCTCGTGAGTGCGGGAGGCCTCAACTCCTGTTCTTAATTTTTTCTCTCACGCACGGCTGGGACTACCCCAAGCCTCAGCAGTGTGGAGAAATCTCAACCCGTTGATGAAAATCAAAGTTTTTTGAGATCCACGTTTTGGCTTTCTCACAGGCTCGTGAGTGCGGGAGGCCTCAACTCCTGTTCTTAATTTTTTCTCTCACGCACGGCTGGGACTACCCCAAGCCTCAGCAGTGTGGAGAAATCTCAACCCGTTGATGAAAATCAAAGTTTATTTGAGATCCACGTTTTGGCTTTCTCACAGGCTCGTGAGTGCGGGAGGCCTCAACTCCTGTTCTTAATTTTTTCTCTCACGCACGGCTGGGACTACCCCAAGCCTCAGCAGTGTGGAGAAATCTCAACCCGTTGATGAAAATCAAAGTTTTTTGAGATCCACGTTTTGGCTTTCTCACAGGCTCGTGAGTGCGGGAGGCCTCAACTCCTGTTCTTAATTTTTTCTCTCACGCACGGCTGGGACTACCCCAAGCCTCAGCAGTGTGGAGAAATCTCAACCCGTTGATGAAAATCAAAGTTTTTTGAGATCCACGTTTTGGCTTTCTCACAGGCTCGTGAGTGCGGGAGGCCTCTCAACTCCCGTTCTTAATTTTTTCTCTCACGCACGGCTGGGACTACCCCAAGCCTCAGCAGTGTGGAGAAATCTCAACCCGTTGCTGAAAATCAAAGTTTTTTGGAGATCCACGTTTTGGCTTTCTCACAGGCTCGTGAGTGCGGGAGGCCTCTCAACTCCTGTTCTTAATTTTTTCTCTCACGCACGGCTGGGACTACCCCAAGCCTCAGCAGTGTGGAGAAATCTCAACTCCGTTGATGAAAATCAAAGTTTATTTGAGATCCACGTTTTGGCTTTCTCACAGGCTCGTGAGTGCGGGAGGCCTCTCAACTCCCGTTCTTAATTTTTTCTCTCACGCACGGCTGGGACTACCCCAAGCCTCAGCAGTGTGGAGAAATCTCAACCCGTTGATGAAAATCAAAGTTTCTTGGAGATCCACGTTTTGGCTTTCTCACAGGCTCGTGAGTGCGGGAGGCCTCTCAACTCTTGTTCTTAATTTTTTCTCTCACGCACGGCTGGGACTACCCCAAGCTTCAGCAGTGTGGAGAAATCTCAACCCGTTGATGAAAATCAAAGTTTATTTGAGATCCACGTTTTGGCTTTCTCACAGGCTCGTGAGTGCGGGAGGCCTCAACTCCCGTTCTTAATTTTTTCTCTCACGCACGGCTGGGACTACCCCAAGCCTCAGCAGTGGGAGAAATCTCAACCCGTTGATGAAAATCAAAGTTTTTTGAGATCCACGTTTTGGCTTTCTCACAGGCTCGTGAGTGCGGGAGGCCTCAACTCCTGTTCTTAATTTTTTCTCTCACGCACGGCTGGGACTACCCCAAGCCTCAGCAGTGTGGAGAAATCTCAACCCGTTGATGAAAATCAAAGTTTTTTGAGATCCACGTTTTGGCTTTCTCACAGGCTCGTGAGTGCGGGAGGCCTCAACTCCTGTTCTTAATTTTTTCTCTCACGCACGGCTGGGACTACCCCAAGCCTCAGCAGTGGGAGAAATCTCAACCCGTTGATGAAAATCAAAGTTTTTTGAGATCCACGTTTTGGCTTTCTCACAGGCTCGTGAGTGCGGGAGGCCTCTCAACTCCTGTTCTTAATTTTTTCTCTCACGCACGGCTGGGACTACCCCAAGCCTCAGCAGTGGGAGAAATCTCAACCCGTTGATGAAAATCAAAGTTTTTTGAGATCCACGTTTTGGCTTTCTCACAGGCTCGTGAGTGCGGGAGGCCTCTCAACTCCCGTTCTTAATTTTTTCTCTCACGCACGGCTGGGACTACCCCAAGCCTCAGCAGTGTGGAGAAATCTCAACCCGTTGCTGAAAATCAAAGTTTTTTGGAGATCCACGTTTTGGCTTTCTCACAGGCTCGTGAGTGCGGGAGGCCTCTCAACTCCTGTTCTTAATTTTTTCTCTCACGCACGGCTGGGACTACCCCAAGCCTCAGCAGTGTGGAGAAATCTCAACCCGTTGATGAAAATCAAAGTTTTTTGAGATCCACGTTTTGGCTTTCTCACAGGCTCGTGAGTGCGGGAGGCCTCAACTCCTGTTCTTAATTTTTTCTCTCACGCACGGCTGGGACTACCCCAAGCCTCAGCAGTG
>NW_025541581.1:232500-252500 GCF_017591435.1 Portunus trituberculatus | reverse complement strand
CCACGTCGCCGGTGGAGGAGTGAAGCTTCTGGGAAGCCTCACGTGCGAGGTGTCAGTGGGGCCCATCACCACGTCCGAGTGCGTATACATAGCTGAAGGGGTGCAGCGGCTGTACTTGTCACTCGGAGCTTGCAGAGCCCTTCAGTTGGTGCCGCAAGATTTTCCTCGCCCCGCAGCCAGAATCAGCGCGCTGACAAGCCCTGCGCCCAAGACCTCGGCCCACCCATTGTCACCGCCCTGCGAGTTAGTGGAAAAGAACGTGGGGCGTCTAGAGAAATGGCTCCTGGAGGAGATTGGACGCACGGTATTCGCAACAGAGCGCACACCTCTACCAGAAATGCGTAGCCCACCACACCACATCCACCTCCGCCCCGGCGCACGCCCCCACGCGGTGCACGTACCCGCCACAGTCCCGCACCACTTCTACGACGAGGTACGGCGCCAGCTCGACGACGACATCGCCAGAGGCATCATAGAGGAAGTGCCAGCTGGAGAGCCGACCGAGTGGTGTGCGTGCATGGTGGTGGTGCCGAAGAAAAACGGGAAGCCACGCAGAACCGTGGATTTCCAGTAGCTCAACCAAGCTTGCCTGCGCGAGACTCACCACACCAGGACTCCCTTTGACCTCATCTCCAGCGTGCCCAAGCACACATTCAAGACCGTCGCTGACGCGTACTCCGGGTACCACCAGATACCCCTGGACAGTGCAAGCCGCAAGTTAACAACGTTTATCACCCCCTGGGGACGATTCCGCTACCGCAGGACTCCAATGGGGCACTGCGCAGCGCAGGACGCCTTCACGAAGCGCCTCGACGACGTCATGAGCGACGCGTCCAGGAAAATCAAATGTGTTGACGACACGCTTCTGCACGATGAAAGTGTGGCGGAAGCCTTCTGGCATACGTATGGGTTTCTACAGAAATGCCACGACAACGGGGTGACGCTGAGGCCTGATAAGTTCAGCTTCTGCAAGAGGAACGTCACGTTCGCCGGGTATGTACTCGGCTGGGAAGACTACCAGCCCAGTCACGACCTCATCAAGAGCATCGCAGACTTCACGATGCCTGCAAGCCCATCACTGACGGATATCAGGTCGTGGTTTGGCCTGGTGAACCAGGTGGCTCCCTTCTTAGCAGTTGCCCCCATCATGGAGCCCTTCAGGGAGCTCCTGAAGAAGCCAGCCGGCAGAACAGTCTATTGGGACGAAACACTCAACGCCATCTTCACGTCAGCGAAGGACACCATCAAACAGCTAGCAGCAGAAGGCCTCAAGTTCTATGATACCTCACGCCCCACGGCCGTCCTAACTGACTACAGCCGCCAAGGCATAGGATTCGTCGTGTCGCAGCAGTACTGCCAATGCGTGTCCCTGGAGGCACCGATGTGTTGTCCCAACGGATGGAAGCTCGTCCTCTGCGGCAGCCGGCACCTGACCGCGGCAGAAAAGAACTACAGCACACTGGAGGGCGAGGCACTCGCGATAGCCTGGTGTCTCAAGAAGGCCCGCCTGTTCCTCTTAGGCTGCAAAAACCTAACCTTCATCACCGATCATAAGGCGCTCACCAAAATCTTCGGTGACAAGGAGCTGAAGGACATTCACAACCCCCGCATCCTCAACATCAAAGAAAGGACCCTGATGTATAACTTCCGGGTCAAGTACATCAAGGGGAAAAGCAACTGCGCCGCGGACGCTCTCTCGCGGTACCCAGCATTAGCAAGCGCACCAGAGGACTCAGACGAGGCTGACGATGTAGCAATGTGCGCTGTCATGGTCGCCGCGGCAGCAGACGCCTCTACGGACGATGTGGGTCATGTGGTAGACCTACGTCATGTGGAGGAGGAGGCAGTCAGAGATGAGGAATATCGGCTCCTCCATGAGTGCGTGGCCAATGATGGTTGGGGTGAGCGGAAGGACGCCGAGCCGGCCGCGCTACGCCCGTACTTCAGAATGCGGCGGCACTTGTCGTGTCATTGTTCTATATACCAGCGATGAGAGATTCCCCCGCCTCGTCATCCCAGCCGCCCTCAGACGCACCGTGCTCGCCAATCTCCACGCCGGTCATCAAGGCAGAGACTCAATGCTTCGCAGAGCCAGGCAGTCTGTATACTGGCCCGGCATCGACGCAGAAGTGGAGCAAAACGACGCCAGTGCCAGGTGTGCGAGATGCACACGCCCTCTCAGCCAGCCGAGCCGCTCCTGCCCACCCCACCACCCCAGTTACCGTTTCAACAAGCCGTGGCCGACCTGTTTCAGCTACAAGGCAATGTGTACATCGCCTACGCCGACCGGCTGACAGGCTGGCTAGAAGTGGAACACCTGTCTGGGAAGCCACCAGCTCCCGCCTCATCACGTTGTTCCGGCGGTAGTTCACACGCTTCGGCATCCCTGAAGAGCTCTCATGTGACGGGGGCACCAACCTCACTAGCCACGAGTCAAGAAGGTTCTTCGAGGACTGGCGCGTCACCCTACGAATCTCATCATCCCACTACGCCCAATCTAATGGGCGTGCAGAAGCAGCTGTGAAGTCGGCCAAGAGGCTGCTAAGAGGCAACACAACTCGCGGGGGCTCCTTAGACACCGACAGCATTGCCAGGGCGATCCTCCCAGTACCTGAACACACCCCTGCACGGCCTCGACGCATCCCCAGCGCAGCTACTGACAGGCAGACAGCTGCGAGACGCCATACCCGTGGAGAGCTCCCGCTACTTCATCAATGAGCAGTGGGGCAGAACACTGCGCGATCGGGAACGTGCCATGATCGACACGTCAGTCAACTCATCCATACGGCACGACCAGCACGCCCACAGCCTGACACCCTTAAGGCCCGGGCAGCGAGCACGCATCCAAAACCCATCCAGCGGGCGGTGGGATCGGGTGGGAACCGTGCTCGAGCTGTCTGCACCCCGCCAGTATCTTCTACGACTCGAAGGTAGTGGGACAGCGTCCATACGGAATAGACGTCATCTTCGTCCTCTCATCAGTGAACCACAGCTGTCGGATGATTTGACTACGTCCCATACACCTGTGCGCGTCACCACAACACGGCCTCGTCGCACCCAGCGAGCACCAAGGCACCTTGATGATTATGTCTTGAACTCTCCTGTTTAGTTTAACTCACTGTGTCACTCCAGGACATGTATTATGGTTACTTTTCATTTGCTACCCACAGTGTATATTATTTTTTCATTTGTATCATTACACCATCCAGTGTAATTGGGGGGAGAGTGTAGGAGTTTGTATTTACCCAAGAGCGGTACGATATGTTTACCTAGATATAAGCAGGCGCCATGGGAACAAGGAGTCAGTCCTGGCCCCGCTTTGTCACAGCTTGCCTTGTACTCTTTCGCTCCACCAATAAACCAAGCAAGATCCTGGTGTTTCTGCATCCCCTCACACCCCAACAGTAGGTTTTTTATCCTTGATACCTTGTCCTAAGAGTTTTTAAGGTGTCCCTTTTATTGCTCTCGTCTCTTTAATCAGAGAAACCTTTTAATTTTGAATTATTTTCGTTACATACCTTAATTAATTGAGTAGGAAGTTGAAAATTATACATGAAAACAATAAATAGGATGGATGGTTGTGGATAATGTAGATAAAAGTATGTTTTACCTCCTACACTACTGATTCCTTATCATTACTTAAATTTTCAGCCTCATCATGTGGATATATTAACTTTAGTGGTAGGTAATGCTGCACTTGTTTATATTGCATTCCATACCAGTAGAACTACTTGTCTTTAGCTTTGGTGGTGGAAACCTAGGTTAGGTATAAATAACACAGTTTTGTACTGTACTGAACATGTGATACCCAAACCATAATGCACTGTGTGGGATAATAATAAGTGTGTTTCTTTGCTGCATGATCATGCTTCAATGCATAACTATTCTGCCCTTATTCCAGCATATGCATGTCTTAAGGTAAATGTCGTTCACATGTTTTAGAGTTATATATTTAAAATTAAAATTCAATAATGCTGAATCTTACGTCAGTGTTACTGCTAACCAAGTAAGCAATAATCATGCAAGCCTGTGCTTACTGAAATAGCGTTTTGTGTCATTATACTCCTGTCATGAGCATGAATGTATGTTGGGTTATGAGGTACTGTTTAAGGTACATTAATGAGTATGAATGATTTGTACATAAGCTGAGGTATTTTACCTGAGATTTTTCTTTCACTAGGCATGAACAAACATGTAAATACATATTTGTACTGATATATAAATTTCATATACATATACTGACCAAAACTAATGCCTAAAACATACCATTACTACAAGCAAACAAAACACCTTATCTCATAACACACAAAGATGATTCAAAACTTCAACTAAGCTCACATAACCCAAAATGCATGTATCATGTGTCAATGTCAAAGTGCTGATGCCCGCTGTGCTTAGTGCTGATCATTTAGTTTAGGGTTCAATCCCGGGTGGGTCATGTGAGATCTCTGTGCTTAGCCCTATGAATCAGACACAAAGTTTTGCAATGTCCTCCATTTAGGTATTATTTTACAAGCCTGGCAGGGTGTGGGTAGGACCTAACATGGGTCACGGAATGGGATGTGCGGATGGAATGAGATGTGCGGACTGGGATATGAACCTCCATCACCGGCCCCTCTCTGCCATTGGTGAACACTGCACCCAACCACTGGCCCACCTTACTGGATTTAAAGCATAATTATGCAACATTATTGAGGATCATTTGCAGGGAAATTACAGCTGTATACCCCTACACTCAGCAGCCCACATGTCAACTTTCCTAATGATATGCACATTAGTATAAGTTCTTCCATAATATGGAAGCTTATGAAATAAGGCTGTAATTAAAATAATGAACTTACAATAGAGGTTCAAGAAATGTCATAACTTTCATGTTATATTAAAGTGGCAATACTGGTGGATGGTATACATCTAATAAATTTGGTGTAGGTGCAAATGGAACTTGTAGAACTAAGGAATTAAGCTAATAGGCATTTACTGTGCTGTTATCTCAGACCATCTGCTTTTCAGGTCCCTGGGGCTACTATGCAACAGTGTAAAGTGAAGTGGAAAAATCTAAGGTATGCCTTCATGCGTTATATTGAAAACATGAAGACAACAGGAGATCGTGGTGACGTGGCATTATTTATCACATAGAAATAATTGAAAGATTTTCACACATCATATCCCAGGGATATGATCTTCTTTGTTCATTCCTTGGTGAACGACCCATCACACATCCTAGAACTGAGAGGTGTGGCCTTGAGAATGAACAAATACGTGATGCTCTAGTTACAGGAACCACAACTATCAAGACTGTAACTCCTGTTGCAGGAGCCTCAGGTGTCAGCAGGATTGTCACTCTTGTTGCAGGAGCCTCAGGTGTCAGCAGGGCTGACACTCCTGTTGCAGGACCATCAGGTGTAAGCAGGGCTGACACTCCTGTTGCAGGACCATCAGGTGTCAGCAGGGCTACCACTCCTGCATCAATGTCTGATCCTGATGACCCGCCACCATTATTAAATATCCCTGAAGTGAGGTAGTCAGTTAAGAGGAAGAAAATAAGACCACCATCACGGTCAAAAAGATTTGAATTAATGCAAAAGGAGAAACAGGTGAAAGCCTCTAGGAGTAAAATGGAAAACTTTTTGGCAATACAGGAAGAGCGGATTAAAAAGAAGGAAGAGGCAATGGAAAAGAATAGAATGTTTCAGAAGGAAGTCCTTAAAAACAACAAGAAATTACTGGAAACAAAAAAAAAAGAAATTAGTAGTCCTGAAAGAGTTGCTTGAATTGCAGAGAGAGAGAAAGAAATAGAGATCCCTTAGTGCTCAGTGTGTAAGAGCGTGCCTGTGCCCCAGTTGTGACGGAGCTCATTAAACTATAAGCTAGCCAGGCTCAGTGACAGACCACAAACAATTATTATAAAAGTTTGTAATTATTTTCAGTGAACTGGTACAAAAAATTTAAGTAAATTGTAGTACAAATAGCCAAAGTACAAAATATATTTGTTTGTAAATGTGTGAAAATCTTTCAATTATTTCTATATGATAAATAATGCCACGTCAATACGGTCGAGCATTGCTGAGCAGTCTGTGTCGTTGTGATGTCAGAAATGGAGAAATAGCAAGACTTTTACATTTCTGAAGTATATTTCTCCATTTCTGACGTCACACCATACCCAGACTTCCGAGCAGTGCTTGACCGTGGCATAAGAACTGTAAATAATAATGTTACAAAAGCTTAAAGTTATGCAGCAATGTAAACAGGATTGTTGATTTTTTTATATCATTAAAAAAAATCAAATAAATCATTTTTTTTTATTTAACCCATACAGCGTCAAAGACGTACGAGATACGTCGGCTACTCTGAGCGAACCGGGCGTCAGAGACGTACGAGATACGTCGGCGAGCTTTCTCGTGTTTTCGGAGGTATTGCGTCCTCAAAACCTACCATTATACTGCCATCATGCACTGTAGACATTGCTCATTGTTACGGCCCGGCCGTAACATGCATTACTACCATCACCTCCTCTGCTTGTTACCTCGTTCGCCACCTCTCCGCCTCCCCTTCCACGTCACCGTCTCGTGAACCTTCCATGTCACCGTCTCGTGAACCTTCCACGTCACCGTTTCATGAAGCCCGGCTACTGTCCCGAAGTTGGATTCACGCGGCCCCTTTCGACTCAACCGAAAGTGTTGAGCCAGCTCTTGGTTTTCTGGATTGGGAGTTGAGATCCAAGCCTCAACCAGTGAACACAACGCCTCTTGGTTCTGCCGTGGGATCAACCATCAGCCAGCATTTCACCACTACGACACCGCATAAGTATCACTTCCCCTCGTCCGTGTTTTCCACATTGCCTCTATATAGGATTAGGATTATTGTTAGGTATTAAGTTGGGTTATTTATTGTTGTATTTATTACTGTGTTATATGTATATGTGTATGTCATTTTCCTGTGTTTCATGTTATATATCTGTGTTTCATGTTTCTTGTTATATATGTGTCAATTTCATTATGGGTTATTAAAATAGCTTTTTAAAGTGACCCCCATTTCCATTTCCTCACTAGTTGAACCTGCAGTGTTTTTTTTTTATTGTTATTGTTCACCGATGCCAATCTTACCAGTTTAACCGGTGAACGTAACAATTGGCGACCGTGACAGGACCATTATAACCCATGTTCAGTGTTCCATTTTTCCAGTGACTTTTTTTCTGTGATTGCTTGTGTTTCTGTGGTGGTGTGACTCTGATGTGTTTTTTTTTTTTCTGTGACTTACTCTGCGTGTGGTTTAAATTTACCTTTGTGCGATCAAGTGGCTCCTTTTGGGTTAAACGTGCTTCGTGACTTTCATTGGTATCGCATAGCAGTGGTAGAGCAGGAAACCAGGTAGAAAGGCGTGTTCACCGATAGCACTTATCTCTATTTTTTGCACATAGGCAGGTGTGTAATAAGTGTTATCCAAGTGTTGGGATCATCATATGTTCATGCGAACCCTCAATGCCCTCACTTCGCGGATCATTTTTCTCGCTAGTTAGAATCGGCCATTTTAACTAGTCTCTCAGACTAATCCGCCTCCTTATCAATAACAAGTCTCAGTACAATTCGCTCCTCACTCTCAAGTCTCGTAACTAGAGTAATCCGGATCCCTCTTAATGCCGTAACTCTCTAGTTTACCCCTCATTAGTGATTGTACTCATAAGTGTTTACTTAAGTATAATCTAGGTAATTTCCAAGGTTGCCTTTATTATCACTCTGCCAAGTTCCTCACTTAAGTAATTCGCTTATCATTTTTTTGTTGTGGTTTAACATCTATTTAATATGGCTTCCGCTCAGTTTAACGTTGAAGTTTTTGTGCCGACCCTTCTCTGGAACAACTTAAAGATGCTAATATAAAGAAGGACCAATGGAAGACCATCGCTAAACATTTTGATGTTCCCATCACGTCTCAGATGACTAAAGAGGTCATTAAGAATGTAGTTGTTGAACATCTAGTGCAAGAAGGTCAGTTGCTAGGAAATGCCATAGAAGAGTTAACTCCCATGTCAGCCTCTACGAGGACTATAATACACAGTCCCCAGGAAGAACAGGATAAGAGTAGGATAAGTCAATGGGAAATTGAGAAGCTTAAACTAGAATACCGGATGCATGAAAAACAAATGCAACTACAGGCAGAAAAAGAAGCGAAAGAAATGCAACTACAGGCAGAAAAAGAAGATAAAGATAAAGCGAGAGAACTACAGGAAAAGAAAGAAGAGAGAGAATTTCAGTTACAACTTAGAAGGCAGGAGAAAGAGTTAGAAATTCAGGAGTTAGCCCTACGAAATGACGCTAAGTTTAGAGGGGAAGAAATAGATATAAAGAAACAGTTAGCAAGCTTTAATCCTGCTACAGCTGCTCCGCTAGTTCCCCCTTTTGATGAATCTGATGTTGACGGGTCATTTCGCGCTTTTGAGAGCATTGCTAATAGGAATAAATGGCCCAAGGATCAGTGGGTGTCTCTCCTTGTCCCTAAGCTAGTAGGAAAAGCTTATAGGGTATACAACGGCCTTAGTGATGAGGTAGAATATGAAGAGATCAAAGGTAACATTCTAGACGCCTACTCTATCACTTCTGATGGATACCGACAACAGTTTCGAAAGTATGTGAAACCAGAGTCTCACACCTATGTTGAATTCGCTAGTGAGAAACTAAGACAGTTTAAGAAATGGTTAGCCGCCCTTAACATTACCACCTTTTCGGAGTTGCTCAATCTAATGGTCCTGGAAGAATGGAAGAACAAGTTACCATTTAATATTCTGAGGCATGTGGAAGAACAGGGAGAGAGTGATCTTATGTCTGCCGCTAAAGTGGCTGATGCGTTTGCTTTGTTGATGGGATCCCTGGGTAGTAGAGGTCGTGGTTCACTGTCTAATGTTAGGTCCTCCTTTGGAGAAGGTTTTGGGGGCGCGGGTGGTAAGCCAACCGGATTCTCGCCAAATGCATATAATTCCCCCTGGTGTACATACTGTAAGAAGCCAGGTCACACGATCCAGAAATGTAGACACCCAAATTGCAAGGGTTCTCAACGTCAATTTTCTTTTGTGTCCCCTAGACCTAACACATTTGAGAACAAGAAACCAGTGGCCCTAGCTAACCCTGTCCACTCTCCTCTAGAACTGTATGACTCGTACATGTATCAAGGTAAAGTGTCCCTAACTGAAGGTAAAGACAAGGCAATAAATATCAAGGTTCTGCGTGATACAGGTGCTGCCCAATCCATCTTAAGGGAAGATGTCATCCCTAACATCAAACAGGCTTTCACTGGGGAGAAGGTGATCCTTACAGGTCTCGAATCACAGCTCTCCTATCCCTTGGCTAATATTAGCTTACAGTGCCCGTTCATTTCAGGAGAGGTTGAGGTAGCCATTAAACCTGGTGAACTGCCAGTACCGGGGGTACATCTTGTACTGGGTAATGATCTTGCGGGTAACTTGGCTGTTCCGAACTTAATTGTTCTTGATTCTCCCTTAACAGAAAGTCCCACTAAGATCCTGGACGAAACATCCCCTCACTTCTTCCCAGTGTGTGCAGTCACCAGGTCTCAGTCCAAGTCCCCTGCCCTTTCATCATCTCCTCCACCAATGATTGCCTCTACTGACAACTTGTATAATAACATCATTTCAAAGGAGAATTTGATTAATGCTCAGGAACAGGATCTCACTTTGGCTAAGATCAGACATGTTGCCAGTGAGACAAAGGATATGTCTAAATTGCCTTGTTTTTATTATCAGGAAGGAGTCCTGATGCGTTCCTACAGACCACCTGAACTGAAACAACTAGACACCTGGTCAGAAACACATCAAGTTGTCATCCCCTTGTCTGTAAGACCAGCCATTATAGAACTAGCTCATGATGGATTGTCAGGTCATCTAGGCATCCAAAAAACCTACAAGAAGGCTCTTCAAAATTTTTTTTGGCCAGGAATGAAAAAAGATGTGTCACACTATGTAAAAACATGTCACATATGTCAAATTGTGGGTAAGCCTAACGAACGCCTTATGCCAGCTCCTCTGACGCCTATTCCAGTTCAGACGGAGCCCTTCGAAAAGATCATACTAGACTGCGTAGGGCCCTTACCCAAAACCAAACGAGGGAATCAGTATTTGTTAACCCTCATGGATCCCACTACCAGGTACCCTGAAGCATTCCCTCTTAAGAACATCACATCAAAGGCCATTGTAAAACATCTGATACATTTTTTCACCTCGGTAGGAATTCCAAAACAAATTCAGTCTGACAAGGGTAGCAATTTCACTAGCCATTTTTTCCAACAGATAGTGAATGAGCTAAACATCGACCATGTTACCTCCTCGGCTTACCACCCCAATCCCAAGGCTGTCTGGAGCGGTTTCACCAAACATTAAAATCCATGATGAAGAAGTATTGCTTGGAGCATCAAGGAGACTGGGATGAAAGTATTTCTTTCCTTCTCTTTGCTTTAAGAGAATCTCCTCAAGATTCTTTAGGTTACTCCCCTTTTGAATTACTCTATGGTAGACAGATCAGGGGGCCTCTCAAAATATTAAAGGATCAATGGTTTACTCAAAATACTCCTTCAAGCCCCAGTGTGTCTGACTACATCAGTAACCTTAAGAATAAAATCAGTGAAGTCAGATCTTTTGCTAAATCAAACTAAAATGCAACAGAATTCTCTTCCCAAATCTGTCATGAGAAGTTTCAAACCAGGAGACAAGGTTTTACTTTTTCTCCCCACTCCAGGCAATGCTCTTCACAGTAAGTTCATGGGACCTTATGTTGTGGCTCAAAAACTAAGTCCATTAAATTATGTGGTCCACACTCCTGACCGTCGTAAGGATTCCCAACTTGTTCATATTAATCTAATGAAACCTTACCACTCCAGAGAACCAGAGGACGACTTGTCTCGCACTGTATCTGTATGTCTGGTAGGGAAGGAGTCTGGTCCTGTGCCCCCCGAGGAAGAGTCCGACATCGAATTCCTCTTCTCGTCACCTAAAGGACGCCCCTCAAACAGCCAAATCATGTCCAACCTTGATGAGGTGTTTCTTTCCTTAACACCTTCACAACAGTCTGATCTTAAAAAGTTATTGCCAGACTCCTACCCATTGCCCTTGATAGAGGACCTTATAGATAGTATAGGAGTAGCCAAATTTGTAACCACTATAGACTTGCTTAAAGGTTACTACCAGATTCCCTCTCGGACGAGGCCCAAATAATATCCGCCTTCATCACTCCCTTCGGACTATACCAATACACAGTGATGCCCTTTGGATTGTCTAATGCTCCCACCACCTTCCAGAGGGCTATAAATTACATAACTCAGGACTTGGAGGGAACATCCGCGTATCTGGACGACCTGGTGGTGACTGCAGACGACTGGGCAACACATCTGACCCGTCTTCGGAGGCTGATGGGTCGGTTGCAGGAAGCCGGGCTTACCATCAACCTGGCCAAGTCCACCTTCGGGAAGTCTACGGTGGTCTACCTGGGACATGTGGTGGGGAACGGCAAGGTTCACCCCAAGAGAGCTAACGTGGAGGCCATCCTTGGCTTCCTGTTCCTACCACCAGGAAAGCTCTCATGAGGTTCTTGGGGATGGCTGGGTTTTACAGACGCTTCTGTAAGAACTTCTCCACCCTGGCCGCCCCCTTGACGGACCTTCTCAGCACTTCCGTCCCCTTCCACTGGACCCCGGCCTGTGACCAAGCCTTCAAACACCTCAAGGCGTTTCTCTCCTCGGAACCAGTGGTCTGGACGCCGGATCACTCCCGACCCTTCCATCTACAAGTGGACGCGAGTGGAGTTGGAGTGGGTGCTGTCCTACTACAACCGGACCCCACAAGCGGCATCCTCCATCCCATCGCCTATCACTCTGCAAAACTGAAACACCATCAACTCAACTACTCCACCATCGAAAAGGAGGCTCTGGCACTCGTGCTGGCGCTCCAACGTTTTGAGTGCTATCTTCATCCTGGTCCGCACATCACCAAGGTCTTCACGGACCACAATCCTCTGGCCTTCCTGTACGCCATGAGGAACCGAAACCAACGCATTCTTAGGTGGGCCTTGTTAACTCAACCTTTCAACCTGGAAGTCCATCATATCAAGGGGGTGGACAACATCATCGCCGACGCCTTATCAAGATCTCCCGTCTCACCTCCTTCATGAGCCCATTACGGAGGTCTTAGGGGGGAGGAAATGTTACGGCCCGCCCGTAACATGCATTACTACCATCACCTCCTCTGCTTGTTACCTCGTTCGCCACCTCTCCGCCTCCCTTCCACGTCACCGTCTCGTGAACCTTCCACGCCACCGTCTCGTGAACCTTCCACGTCACCGTTTCATGAAGCCCGGCTACTGTCTCGAAGTTGGATTCACGCGGCCCCTTTCGACTCAACCGAAAGTGTTGAGCCAGCTCTTGGTTTTCTGGATTGGGAGTTGAGATCCAAGCCTCAACCAGTGAACACAACGCCTCTTGGTTCTGCCGTGGGATCAACCATCACCCAGCATTTCACCACTGCGACACCGCATAAGTATCACTTCCCCTCGTCCGTGTTTTCCACATTGCCTCTATATAAGATTAGGATTATTGTTAGGTATTAAGTTGGGTTATTTATTGTTGTATTTATTACTGTGTTATATGTATATGTGTTTCATGTTATATATCTGTATTTCATGTTTCTTGTTATATATGTGTCAATTTCATTATGGGTTATTAAAATAGCTTTTTAAAGTGACCCCCATTTGCATTTCCTCACTAGTTGAACCTGCAGTGTTTTTTTTTATTGTTATTGTTCACCGGCTCTCCGATGCCAATCTTACCAGTTTAACCGGTGAACGTAACACTCATGCTGCCTCCTCGTCCCTGCTAACATGAATGCTTTCTGTATTTATTTATTACAATTCTGAACTTTAGCAGTTTCTGCTGCCTTCAGCTAGGTGTAGCGGGAAACTGACGCCTCAACTTCGCTAATATCAACAAAGCGTAATTTCCATTACTTACTCTTACCATTTCAGTTGTTTTTGGTAACTGTTATATTGTGGTAGTGAAAACTTTGTATGACATAAATAAGAATTTTTCAATCGCTTTGTGATAAGGAAAAACAAGTACATATTACTTGGAAAATATTTGCACCGTGAAAGGCAACACTCCCTCGCGATATCTCGTGTCTATTTTTAGCCACAAACACTCTTAAACAACAAAACATGACATGTTGTTTTTCTTTCAACTCAGGAACGATATTATGCATGTGTCCAACTCGGGGATCGACTGGTGAGAAACGAGGAAGCGAATAAACTAGTCACATAAGGCTTTGCTAAGTTACTAACCTTAGCGCAAAACATCTCGCACCAATTATTACCACTTCCAGTCAGTTCTGGGAGGAATGACTGTCATTTTCTTTTGTTTCACATCATTTAAGAGTGGTTAAAAAAAAAAAAAAAAAAAAAAAATCCATGATGTGGCCAGCACTGGCGAAATCAGTCTCAGGTCTGCTGACGCTGTACGGGTTAAATCGGATTTATTTGATTTAAATTTTTATTTTATTTTATACTAAACAAGATAATAGATTAAATATGTATATATTTGTTTACATTTAAATATCCTCTGCCAACCAACTCACTCAATTAGAGCTACATAAGCAATGAAGTTACTTTTCTCTATCCCACCTATGTCAGGGAGATTTATTTCTGCAGCAACATCATGGTGATCTTCAGGATCAATCTCTATCCCATCCCTTATCAGTATGCTTTCTTCTTCAGGGTTTTGCAGTGTGATATTGTGCAAAATGCATGCAGCTTTAATTATCTTGGGTATTCTATCAACGTCTGCATCAACATACTTTAAACGCCTGAACCTGCCTTTAAGGTAGCCAAACGCATTTTCAATTACATGTCTGGTTTGGGACAGTTTCCTATTAAAGTTCTTCTGCTGCTGCGTTAATCTACCAGTGTCTCTGAATGGAGTCAAAAGATGATCGGAGCGTTGCAAGGCAGAGTCACCAATAATGTGATAATTAATTGAGGGAAAGCTATTCAAAGGAGAATTAGACATCACACTGTATAGTTCAGTATTCTTAAAAACTCTACTGTCATGAGCAGAACCAGGAAAACCTACATCAATGAAAGTAAATAATAATTCAGAATTGCACACTGCCATCAAATTTACACTATGTCTGTTGGTTCTGTTAATGTAGTCAGCTTGGGCCTCTGTTGGTGCTTTTATTTGTATGTGGCACCCATCCAAAGCACCAACAACCCCAAGAAACCCTGCCATGAATTTAAATTTAGTTGAATTTTCTTTTGCTTCAGTCATGGTTGGCCATTTAATGTAATTATTTCCTACATTACAAATAATGTTTATGAACAATTGCACAGAACTGAACACATCACTTTCTAATAGGCCAAATAACTCGGCCATTTCCCGATAAGTAGTCTTATTGCCTAAGAACCACAAGCCCATCTGCAAACATTCCTTAGCAGAAACAGGAGGAGTCCCTTTGTCAGATATTGGTTTGTAGTTCTCCACAATAGTGTCCTTTGTCACCCTCAGATTCCGGAAGAAGTCCAAATTGTCCTTCTCTTCCAGGTGCTGAAGCCTTGCTGTTTTGGGTGTGACTGTCTGGTACTAGCAGTCACGGTCGCCAATTGTTACGTTCACCGGTTAAACTGGTAAGATTGGCATCGGGGAGCCGGTGAACAATAACAATAAAAAAAACACTGCAGGTTCAACTGGTGAGGAAATGCAAAGGGGCACTTTAAAAGCTATTTTAATAACCCATAATGATATTGACACACATAGATATAACATGAAACATGAAACACAGATATATAAAATGAAACACAGGAAAATGACATACACATATACATATAACACAGTAATAAATACAACAATAAAGAACCCAACTTAATACCTAACAATAATCCTAATCCTATATAGAGGCAATGTGAAAAACACGGACGAGGGGAAGTGATACTTATGCGGTGTCGCAGTGGTGAAGTGCAGGGTGATGGTTGATCCCACGGTAGACCCAAGAGGCGTTGTGTTCACTGTTTGAGGCTTGGATCTCAACTGCATTCCAGAAAGCTAAGAGCTGGCTCAACACTTTCGGTTGAGTCGAAAGGGGCCGCGTGAATCCAACTTCGGGACAGTAGCGGGGCTTCATGAAACGGTGACGTGGAGGGTTCATGAAACGGTGGCGTGGAAGGTTCACGAGACGGTGACGTGGAAGGGGAGGCGGTCTTCTCGTCATTTCATTATTTCTAGTCAGGTCAGTCACGGGTAGCCTCAAAAGGCTCGCCCGTCCACTGTACCCAAATAGTCATCTTGAAGCTTCTACAGTGGAACTGTAGAGGCCTTCGCGCCTCGTGGGGGGAACTCCGAGCTTTACTGTCGGAGTTCTCTCCAGCCTGTGTAGCTCTGCAAGAGACTATGATTGGCGATAGAACTTATTCTAGTCCTCCTGGCTATCGTGCCTTTTTTAGCACTCCTTTCCCTGAACAGGGCCACCACGGTGGCACAGCTATCCTAGTCCGTCAAGACATACCTGTTGTCCCCTTGCAACTCAACTCTTATCTTCAGGTGGTTGCTGTTAAAGTTTTTATGGGACGATCCTACACTATTTGCACTTTTTATCTCCCTCCTCGGGTTTCTGTCTCATGGGGTGATCTTGACGGCCTGGTGCATCAGCTGACTCCGCCTTTTCTCTTGTTGGGAGATTTTAACGGCCGTCACCCATTGTGGGATGAAGGTGCTAGTAATCCTTGTGGAGTTTTAATTGGTTCTTTTATTGAGGATGAGGGATTGGAGATTTTAAATTCTGGGGATGTCACACATTTCCATAGTCCTACTGGGACTTTTACAGCTATCGATCTTTCTATATGTATATGTAATTCTTTCCTTGATTTTAATTGGCGGTTCCTACCGGATTTACACGGTAGTGACCAGTTTCCTATTTTATTGGTATCTGTGAACTCTGAGCCACAGTCCCGGCCCCCACGCTGGGTTTTAGACAAGGCAGATTGGCCTCGATTCACAGACCTTAGCTCTTTTATCTGTCCGTTGGCTGACTTTTCTACTTGTGCTGAGGTTGTTGATTATTTTACCGATTTTATACGTTCAGTAGCAATTCAAATAATCCCTAGGACGTCCGGCCGCTTTACTAAGCGTCCTGTTCCTTGGTGGAACGCAGCATGCACTGAAGCGGTGAAAGAGAAACGGGCATCTTTTTCTCGTCTCCGGCGACATCGTGGGGACCCACAGTGCCTGGAAGCTTTTCGGCGCTGCCGAGCTCGGGCCCGCCGCGTTTTGAAAGAGGCACAAAGAGCCTCTTGGAAAGCTTATGTGTCTTCCATTAATGCCCACAACCCTCTTACGGAAGTCTTCAACAAAGTCCGCCGAATTGCTGGGAAGTATTCTGCTCTTCCCCCACCAGTTTTGTTTTCTGCTGGGCGAATGGTGGCAGATCCTAGGACTGTCGCCGACCTCTTCGCGGAGCACTTTGCTAGTGTTTCCCAGACGCATCCTGCAGCCCCGGGCGCACGTTACCGCCAGAGAATGGAATCTTTCAGCATAAATTTTTCTTCCTCTGTAGGGGAGTCCTATAATGTCCCCTTCTCTGCCTCCGAGTTACGGACTGCTTTGTCTCAGTGTCATGACTCTTCTTCTTCTCCTGGTCCAGACGACATTCCTTATGCCTTTTTGCGTCACATGTCTGACCGGGCTTTTAACTTTTTATTAAATGTATATAATATGATTTGGCATACTGGTGATTTTTCACCTTCTTGGGCTGTGGCAGTGGTTCTCCCATTTCCGAAGCCTGGGAAAGATTATCTCCAGGCTACGAATTAATAACCGTCCTATATCTTTGACGTCTTGTATTTGTAAAGTGATAGAAAAAAATGGTAAATGTAAGACTCATGTGATACTTGGAGAGGGGGAAATACTTGTCATCGGTACAGTATGGCTTCCGTAAGATGAGGTCTACTATGGATGCTCTTTTATCCCTGGAGTCCTCTATTTGTGAGGCCTTTGCTAATCACCACCACCAGGTTACTGTATTTTTTGACCTGGAGAAGGCCTACAACACAGCTTGGTGTCATGGGATTTTACGTTCCTTGTTTAATTTTGGTCTCCGTGGCCACCTTCCTATTTTTATCCATCAGTTTTTATCCAGACGTCTTTTACGGGTTTGAGTGGGGAGTGTTCTCTCCGATGCTACTGCTCTAAATGACGGTGTCCCACAGGGACGTATTCTTAGTGTTACACTATTTGCAGTCGCAATAAATGGTGTTATAGATACTCTACCAGATGGCGTTCACAGCTCTTTATATGTGGATGACTTGTGCATCTCCTTTACTGCTGCTATGATGTCACTGATTGAGCGAAAGCTTCAACTGGCAATCAATCGAATAACCAGTTGGGCCAACATAAATGGTTTTCGTTTCTCCACTTCAAAGACCGTGTCTATGCATTTTTGTCGTAATCGTGGCGTTCATCCAGATCCCGATTTATATTTAGCTAATAGACGCATCTCATGTGTGGAGGCCACTTGATATCTTGGCGTCTTGTTTGACAACCGTCTTACTTGGGTTCCCCATTTCCGTTCTCTTAAAGCGTCTTGCAGGACGGCACTATCCTTTCTTCGGGTTTTAAGTCACACCTCTTGGGGTGCGGACAGGGACACGTTGCTGCTGCTTCACCGTACACTCATACTTCCGAAGCTGGAATACGGCTCTGAGATCTACTCATCCGCAACGGATGCACGACTACGCACGCTTGACCCCGTGCATCATGCTGGGATCCGCTTGGCTACCGGTGCATTTCGGACATCTCCAATACCTAATCTTCTAGTGGATGCTGGTTTCTGGCCGCTCGACCTCCGGCGCCAGTCTTCGATGCTCCGGTGTTCGTTTCGCACCCACCGTCTTCCTGATTCTGCCCCTTGTGTGTCAATATTGCGGGACTCTCGTTCGGAGGTGTATGTCACTCGACCTGGTCTCCCTAAACCTTTTGGCCATCTAGTAGCAAATCTCATAGCGGATTTATCTAATCGACCCCACTCCTGTGTACTCTTTCCGTCTCCCACGAGTTGGTTATTGGCAGCTTCCTGTTATCTCATTATGCCCTCCAACCATGGATGGCAAGAAGGATTTTCTGCCAACTCTGTCCCACTCACGGTTTTTAGAACACTTTTTAATTCATTCTGATGA
Source organism: Portunus trituberculatus (assembly GCF_017591435.1). NCBI lineage: Eukaryota > Metazoa > Arthropoda > Malacostraca > Decapoda > Portunidae > Portunus > Portunus trituberculatus. The sequence goes on along the minus strand of NW_025541581.1, from coordinate 234,291 downwards.
TATTCCCGTTTTTACTGATTGTTCCAAATCCGACGCAGGCGTTCGATTTAGTGTTGTTTTCCCCTCTTTTTATCGGTATGGCAGCCTTCCTTCAATGGCATCCGTCTTCACTGCGGAGCTGTCTGCCATAGTCTTAGCTTTACAGATAATTTTTACTCTCCCGGTTTCGTCTTTTACAATTTTTAGTGACTCTCGCAGTGTTCTTACTGCTCTCTCTTCCACTATCTCCCTTAATTCACTGGTTTTATCAGTCCTAGAGTGGCTATACCTACTTATCAGAAGAGGATTTCGTGTTGGATTCTGTTGGGTCCCTGGTCACGTTGGTGTTCCAGGGAATGAACACGCAGACCACCTCGCTAAAGAGGCAGCAAGTCGCGCTCCATCTCCTGCCCCTATTCCGTTCCGAGATGTATTTCCTGTAATTCGTGAGGCAGTTGCAACAATTTGGCCGAGGAGATGGCTAACGGGGGTAGCAACTTCTAAAATGGGAGAGCTCACTACTTTCTCTATCCCTCAGTGGACATACACCCATCCATATCCGGGATCGCCGAGCACAGACTTTATTGGCGCGACTGCGTATAGGTCACACGTACCTTACAAATAAGTTCCTGTTGACCAGGGACCCTCAACCTTACTGTGATGACTGCCTGGTGCTGCTCACGGTGCGGCACATACTAGTAGAATGCCCCAGTTTGACTGATTTAAGACACCGCTACCTCTACCGCTGTCGCGGTAGAGATAGCGGTGTCTATTGTTTCTTAAAGGTCCTTGGACTAGAGTGCCTGGCCCAGGGCCATGATGTTTTTCGTTTTTTGGGAGAAGCTGGCCTAGTAAAGGCTTAGTAAAGCGGCCGGACTTCCCAGGGATTATTTGAAGTGCTACTGAACGTATAAAATCGGTAAAATAATCAACAGCCTCAGCACAAGTAAAAAAGTCAGCCAACGGACAGATAAAAGAGCTAAGGTCTGTGAATCGAGGCCAATCTGCCTTCTCTAACAGCCAGTTCCTGAATGTATTGGTACGGCAATAAACCAAAACGCTTACCATGTTGTTTAGCTCGCGCACCAACTATTTATGACAGTTCCACAATTCGCTGTTTTGTGTTTGGAGCACTCGCCAACCTAGTTGTCTGGCTTACCAAAAAGGTATAAAGCGTCGGAATGGTTGGTAGCCCCGCATAGCTGTGGTTGGTAAGCGTGTGAGTGAAAACTTGGTGAAAACGTAAACAATTTCGTTCGATCAGCTGATAACATGTCTCAAGGAAGAGAGAAATCGACGTCGCTAACCAGCGACCAGAAAAGCACGCTGGATGATCTAATCAACCAGTTCAATGTCGTGCTTGATAAAAGTGGCAATTACTTCATGATAGCAAAAAAACAGGAAGCTTGGGAGACAATTACCAAGAAATTCAATGCAGTGCATCCCTTCGCTGAGAAAAAAACTTCACTGCAGCTGAAGAGAGCCTGGGGATACCTCACAAATAAGTAAGTAATTATAATATACATTCTACACTAGTCATTAGGCACTCGTTAGCACATCAGAAGGCATTCACAGATGTATTTCACATTACTGAATGTATACTATAAACTAATCTAACCAACCAAAGCCGTATTAGTGCTCTGCCAGTAGAGGGAAACAATTAGTTGATGAAGGAACAAATCGTAAAAATATACAGCTGTTGGTTAAGACTTAGCTTTTAAAAAACCTTGGCTCACAAAATAACTTGCTTAATGAAGAGCTCTTTTAAAAGCAAAGATACCCTAACCTAACATAACATAGGAATATAGAAAA
>NW_025541581.1:172500-230000 GCF_017591435.1 Portunus trituberculatus | reverse complement strand
GCACATGCCATCACAATTTTTTTTGTATTGGGAAGTTTGGTTCGCAGGGGTATGCTTAAGCATGCAAATCTTGTTTTCAGTACACCGAATGCCCTACAGTTCCGTGTTTGTATATGAGCTACATTATACCTCCTATGCTTTTCAGTTCTTGGAGCTAGGAGTGGAGTCAGTAAATATTCCCGACTCGGATACCCACTATCCCCTTAAAAATATAAACCCCCTGTAATCTCCTTGATCTAGAAGATGACAGATACGACAATTAGAAAATATTTTTGAGTCATGTATGCTGCCAGGCCAACTTGCAACAACATGCATAAATTTGAGTTCTGAATCACAAATACCTTGGACATTTAATGAGTAAAACCCCTTTCGACATCTATACATCTCAACGTTGTTCCCACCTGGACTCTGTACTGGAATATGTGTACAATCTATACACCCCAATACACCTGGCATACCAGCAATATCGTAGAACTTTGAGGCCATCTGACGTGCTTCTTCTGGTTGTGGGAATTTGATGTAGTCTGGTGCCAGGAAAGCAATAAGTTGAACCACCTCTCCAACAGCCCTGCATGCTGATGATTTTGCAATATCCATGATGTCAGCTACTGTAAGAAGGAAACTTCCCGTGGCTAGCATCTTCAAATGCAGAGGAATGCCACATCCTGTGGAAAGACATGCAAACATATATCAGGGGACTTTAGAAGGAGTTATATACACCCTCTCTCTCTCTGAGTTGTGCCTAGTCTATTTATGAGGAAAATACAGAGGAGGGGATCCCCAGGCCCCTTTGCTCCGTAAGTAAGAAAGACTATAAAAAGTGTGGAAGAACCTTAAATTTCCCAATTCACTCCACATGAAAAAGGATGACAGAGTTGTGGAAAGAAATACAGAAGATGGTTTCCCAGGTCTTGAATTAATAAGTATTGTAAAATATTCTATAGCAATATCACCATCCACATATATACTTAAGTAAATAGCTACTGTTCCATACCTGTGGCAAGTCTGTCCACATGTGTACGTGGCCTAACTTCTTCAATGAGGTCTCGTACAGCATCCTTTGGCAGACGAAAACGCTCAAGGAATTCTTCACCAGAAAGATAATGAAATGGGTCATTGCGATCTTTAGGTACAATGCGTGGAATCCTCACTCGTCGCAATCCTTCCATTTCAAACATTTCTTCAACTATGATTTCATCTAATGCAGCCATGGTACCTGAAAAGTGTAGTTTTTAATGGTCTGAAGAATAAATAGATATTAACAGCATATATTACTTAAGTCATTTTTATCTTTTTCTTCTGTTGTTCAAATGATACTACTACGGTATCATACATATAGGTACATACTGAAGTTGTTTACCACCAAAAGGGGAGTGGCCTAGACATACCACAAAATAGGATTTAAAGAATTCATAAACATAGGCTAGTTCTACAAAGACCTGGACCCGAACTTAGCCATTAGGTACAGTACATATGACAAGGTAAAGGAAAGATAGGTCGGGGTCATATAATAAGAACTATTTGTTTAAAAGTTATCAAAATTATTCTTAATAAGGCAGATATGAGCTTGCTAGGCTGATATGATATGCACGGACAGTCAAAAATGAATCTTAAATTAGGTTAGATGAATTAAGGATAGGATGCTAGGTTAGTTTAAGTTTAAGCTTCGGTTTGGTTAGGATAAGTTTGGTTTGATTTCCTGGTATTATTTTATAAGTACGCCCCATTCACAACAGTCACTTTAACTGGTCTCAATAGTAAGATCTCATTAACTTGAACAAGAAAAACCCATATTATACCCACCGCAAATTTATATTAACGACACCACAAATTTAAAAAAAAAATTAATGGATATGTGGGTGGTGACAGACTCACAGGCGGTATATACTCCTCGTCCTATACTTCTGCCCGCTAGGCCAAGACTGAAGAGTGGGCGAGTGGTTCGATTTTACCGATTTCCTTTCCTGCATTTTGAATGGTTGTAGGGTATAGGTATGTTAGATTTGGGTGGGGATAGGTGAGGTTAGGTTAAAATATGTTTGGTTTGTTTTCATTTCTGCCAATCTTACATTTCCGCTTTTTCATATTGACATTTTCCATCGCAAATTGATGCTTTAGAAGTTATGACAATAAATAGGTTGGTTAAGTTAGGTTGGGTGGGTTAGGTTAAGTTAGCTGGGTTATTGTTTGCTTGGTTATGTTACATTAGGTTCGTTAATAGGATCCATTCACTAATGTGTAATAAATCTATCAATCGAGTGTTACCTGCAAGCTCATCAAGGTACCGTTTATACCTTTCCTCCATTGTTTCATCGGTCACTTCTTAATAGCCTTGAACTTAAAACTACAAATATACTCAATATACAGCCTCATGATCATTTTAATTTATCTATTCGTTTTTTTTTTCCTGGGTACGAGCTACGTACATGATATCTCGGCTTCAGTCTACTCCATTCCTTCCATATTATAGTTTTTGCCCTTTAATTCGTCCACTTACCTTTCTTAATAGTAGAAGCAGACAGTAAGAATTCATGTAATGATATATAGATAACAAGATTAATTACATACTTACCAAATTTAGTCAGTGAAGTAGAGATGTGACGAGTCGATTAGGCTGTTGTTGATGTCTGGCGTCGTGAACTCACCAGGCGACTATAGTAGACTTCAAAAACTAAAACGTATGCTCAATATAGCATAAGAAAAGCTTTGCTGTACCATCAAAAAAATTTGACACGGTAAATACTGAAATAAATTTAATTACAGTTAGCTTCTTTTTACATTTGGAAATTTAAAATGCAAGGCTGCGCCCGTACACTTGACCAATGTTTTGCAAAACCCATCGACCAAAGTTCCAATCTTTGGTCTACTAGCGGACAAAAAACAATGGAAAAAGGCATTCTGGAACGGCGCAGGACGCAAACTGCTTGGTTGGCTGCCTAACGGACCAAAAAGAAGTAATTCAGGAACCGGCTGTAAAACCCAGCGTGGGGGCCGGGACTGTGGCTCAGAGTTCACAGATTCCAATAAAATAGGAAATTGGTCACTACCGTGTAAATCCGGTAGGACCCGCCAATTAAAATCAAGGAAAGAATTAGATGTACAAATAGAAAGATCGATAGCTGTAAAAGTCCCATTAGGACTATGGAAATGTGTGACATCCCCAGAATTTAAAATCTCCAATCCCTCATCCTCAATAAAAGAACCGATTAAAACCCACAAAGGGTGACGGCCGTTAAAATCTCCCAACAAGAGGAAAGGCGGAGTCAGCTGACGCACCAGGCCGTCAGCAACCACCTGAAGGGGAGAGTTAAGTTGTAACAGGATAACAGATATATCCTGACGGACTAGAATAGCTGTGCCACCGTGGTGGCCCTGGTCAGGGAAAGGAGTGCTAAAAAAGGCACGATAGCCAGGAGGACTAGAATAAGTACTATCACCTAGCATAGTCTCTTGTAGAGCTACACAGGCTGGAGAGAACTCCGACAGTAAAGCTCGGAGTTCCCCCCACGAGGCTTGAAGATGACTATTTGGGTGCAGTGGACGGGCGAGCCTTTTGAGGCTGCCCGTGACTGACCTGACTAGAAATAATGAAACGACGAGAAGACACCGGGAGTTGTGATGTGCCGGGTCGTTGGACCGCTGCCTTTCGGCCTGCCGGTGAGTGATGCTAACCATCATCACTCCTACCGGTCCTCGGAGGACGAGGGTCAAGCTGGACTGCAGTTTTTGACACAGTGGGTCCATGAGGGACGGCTGTGACAATATCATCGGACGTCTCCATACAAAGACCGTCCTCATCACAAGAAGCCCGATCTGAGACAGAGAGTGTCACAGGAGGCTGAACAGAAACTACTGGAGCTACCCTAGTAGAGCGGTCTTTGGAGGACTCACGATTATGTGCACCAGGAGAAACCTTAGACTGCTTAGGCTGAGCTAAATCTATAGACTCAGCAGAGCCGCGGTGCCGTTTGGTCATGCTCTTCAAAAGCTTAGGCAAATCGACATCCACTACATGGGTTAGTTTGGTCAAGTCCGTATTATTCTCGTCGCTTCTTCCAGGTGACTTAACTGAGTCATCGGACAAAAGGGCAAACCTATTGGCCAAGTGAACAGAACCACCCGCCCCAGCAGAGCGAGAGGTAGCAGAAGGGGTTGTCTTTGGACCGGCAGACTCAACTGAAGTGCGTGCGGCCAATGAAGCATATGTCGCACCAGTACCGGCCTTCTGGCGGTAAAGAGTTCACGGCGGGCGCTACCGAGGCTGATGAACTGAGTGTTAGCAAGCTGTAGAATGTCCTGCTCCAGGCGATACCTAGGGCATTGCCTGGAATGTATCTGGTGAGCATCACGGCAATAGAAACAATAAGCTGCGGCATTGCAATGCTCCTCTGAATGCGAGTCTAGTGCAGAGCAATTACCACATCGAGAAGCTTCTTTGCAGGAGCTTTTGCCATGGCTGTAGCCGTAGCACAGGAATAGGTCGATATCAACACGGTCAGGAAGGGTGGAACCAAAAAAGGTGAGAAGGACCATGTTGGAGGAGTTCCTCATCTTAGTCACCTTTTGGACTGAGCTAGGACACACTGCTAGTATTTTCTCATCAGGGAATTCATAAAGATCCTGATTGTACACACAAGCTTTACTGTAATTAAAGATGGGATGTGCCCTTAATAGTCTCAAACATGCTGTCAGAAGGACATGGTAGAAGTTGCAACATCCTTGCCTGCGTGATATCTTTTGCTCGCATTAGCACCCCCTAACCATATTTCTTGAGGGTTCCCTCAGAAATCGTGCCGATTTCTTTAGACAAGTACCGGGAGGCATGGATAAAATTCCCGTGCCCATTTCTGTAGTAAGCCACAAATCAACGTGGAGGCGGGATCTGGCGGACTTCAGGAACTGAACTCTCTGAATGGTGGTCAAAAAGATTTGGGATGTAGTCCGTTTCACTGTCCGAAATATTGCGAGAGTGGAGAAGTTCTGTCTTAAAGCCAGAGCCAGCAAGGGGCAGGGATGCTACATGTTCTACAGCCAAACGGGCTTCATCGCATGACAGAAACGTTACATTGCAGAGGTTAGACGGAAAATCCTTATCGTAAACAAGCCGAATACGGAGAATCGTGCCATACACCTTGAGAAAGGAGTGCAAGGCGTGATAAGAAAAAGATGGATTAACATTTACCATCAAAAGGGAGTCACATGCAGCAGAAATGCGTCCCTCAGAAGAACTCCCAAAACAGGAGACTGCTGTGGGATGCCCTTATGGAGGGGAATCCTCTTTCCCACTCAGACCTGAAGATGACGTCTTGCGGGCCAGGTCAGCCACCTTACGAGAACCTGACAGTTTTTTGTGTTTCACCATATATATAAAGTTACACAAAAAATTGGCTCCAGGGGCAAGGGAAACCACCTACTGTGACCACAATGGGAGGGAACGCTGGCTGCTGTGGACGGGGTACCTCGTCCCCATGCGGACCAGTCGTTTTAAAAAAAGGTCCCACATGATACGAAAGTTTGTCCACGACAGAGCTGAGACCCCCCTCCCAAAGCATCCCAGCCTGGACACCCAACCATCCAGCACAGGACGGCCCCTATTGGGGGATCCCTCCAGCGAGGGGCTCCGCTTGCCCACTGGCAGCCTACGTAGGAACCATTTAGTCTGGCCCCTCACTGGCGACCGTACTAGCATGGGTAGCCCTCTCCCCTTCGAAAGGGCAGAGCAGGGGCCTAAGCCCCCTCTAGCCTACCTCGCCAGCTCACAGGGGCACGGAAGCCCCCCCCACCACGACAAGGCGGTTCCCATCTGGGGGGCCCAAATGTCAAATCAGTATCATGCCTTACACTGTAATTATTTTAACTCTGCAGTCACAGCAGCAACTTGACTGCTAAAATTAGCTACAGTATCCAACAGCAATGAGACAATGTTCCTAAGTTTAGTCAGGCTCTGGTCCTCAGAGAGAGGGCAGATGTCTTCACAACACCCTGGACACAAAAACCTAACACCCTTACCACCATTAGAAAGAATAAGACCTAACAGTTGCTCCTGGGCACCAGTACAACTTAGGGAGGCAGGATACCACTTCTTGCATTGGTCCCATGCAATGACACTAGTCAGGCACATCAAGAGCATATGTAGCACAAGGATAATTTACCTGCTATCAGGCCTCGGGCGAGAGGGACCCCTGGGCGTTACACCACGACCAACCACTGCACACACAGGACAAAGATAATAATAAAAATAATAATAAAGGACACAGGGCAAAGATAATAAAAAAAACAATAACAGTCCGGGATCAGAATATGCGGTTACGGCGTCCCAGTTCAGCTGAGCTGAACTGGCTCGGCGGCTGCACAACCAAACCAAAATATTGAAAACAAACAAAGCAAGCGGCCAAAACGGAGGTCAAAAGCTAGAAATAGGAAAAAAAAAGAAAAAAACGAAAACCAGGGAACAACAGAACACAGAACAACCACAAGGAATAAATAAAACGTTAGAGAAATACCCCAAACACTCGGCAAACAACGATACGAGAACAAAACAGGCCGGATGGAGGAGCAGTCGCTAAGCCAAACTTACGTCACGTCGTCACCTAACCTTATCCACCTTATAGACGTGATAATTAGCTGGTCAAACACAACACCAATCACTAGGAACCTTAAAAAAAACACCTCATGTTCACAAAGTAACAGATTCCAGTAGCTTGAATATAAATTAATCCCAAACAACGTCCTTACCTGCCACCAACGTCATCACTACAAAGCCACCACACCTGTTTTTACCCTTCTTTCACTGCTTTCCTGCCAATATATTAACTCTACAGGTATCTCACCTTTAACTTCAATCTATTAGGTAAATCTAGTGTGAAACAGAAAACATTTACCGGGGTTTATGAAGCTTTCGCGGCCCAAATGCGGTGATGTCTGCGAGAGTAGCGGCAAACGTCCTCGCAGCAATGGCGTCCTCCCTCCTCGCTCCTCTCACCCGGAAATAAGCGTGGGGGCTCCTCAACTTCAACTTCTGATTATGAGTTTGACATTTAGATCACGTACATATTAAAAGAACCATAATTGACATTAATTTCTTTATAAAAACTCAATCTAAATTCACGACAGATCTTTCTGGCATGTTAAAAAGTTTTCTGGATTACTGAGAACGAGAAAACTCGAGGCTTTTTAAATGATCTACATATACGATAAACATCAACTCAATGATTTTATAAACAAGAAACAAAACAAATATTCATGGAAAATCTTTCTGGCAGTAGTAGAGTGTTGGGGTGTGAGGGGATGCAGAAACACCAGGATCTTGCTTGGTTTATTGGTGGAGCGAAAGAGTACAAGGCGAGCTGTGACAAAGCGGGGCCAGGACTGACTCCTTGTTCCCATGGCGCCTGCTTATATCTAGGTAAACATATCGTACCGCTCTTGGGTAAATACAAACTCCTACACTCTCCCCCCAATTACACTGGATGGTGTAATGATACAAATGAAAAATAATATACACTGTGGGTAGCAAATGAAAAGTAACCATAATACATATCCTGGAGTGACACAGTGAGTTAAACTAAACAGGAGAGTTCAAGACATAATCATCAAGGTGCCTTGGTGCTCGCTGGGTGCGACGAGGCCGTGGTGTGGTGACGCGCACAGGTGTATGGGACGTAGTCAAATCATCCGACAGCTGTGGTTCACCGATGAGAGGACGAAGATGACGTCTATTCCGTATGGACGCTCTCCCACTACCGTCGAGTCGTAGAAGATACTGGCGGGGTGCAGACAGCTCGAGCACGGTTCCCACCCGATCCCACCGCCCGCTGGATGCGTGCTCGCTGCCCGGGCCTTAAGGGTGTCAGGCTGTGGGCGTGCTGGTCGTGCCGTATGGATGAGTTGACTGACGTGTCGATCATGGCACGTTCCCGATCGCGCAGCGTTCTGCCCCACTGCTCATTGATGAAGTAGCGGGAGCTCTCCACGGGTATGGCGTCTCGCAGCTGTCTGCCTGTCAGTAGCTGCGCTGGGGATGCGTCGAGGCCGTGCAGGGGTGTGTTCAGGTACTGGAGGATCGCCCTGGCAATGCTGTCGGTGTCTAAGGAGCCCCCGCGAGTTGTGTTGCCTCTTAGCAGCCTCTTGGCCGACTTCACAGCTGCTTCTGTACGCCAATTAGATTGGGCGTAGTGGGATGATGAGATTCGTAGGGTGACGCGCCAGTCCTCGAGGAACCTTCTTGACTCGTGGCTAGTGAGGTTGGTGCCCCCGTCACATGAGAGCTCTTCAGGAATGCCGAAGCGTGTGAACCACCGCCGGAACAACGTGATGAGGCGGGAGTTGGTGGCTTCCCCAGACAGGTGTTCCACTTCTAGCCAGCCTGTCAGCCGGTCGGCGTAGGCGATGTACACATTGCCTTGTAGCTGAAACAGGTCGGCCACGGCTTGTTGAAACGGTAACTGGGGTGGTGGGGTGGGCAGGAGCGGCTCGGCTGGCTGAGAGGGCGTGTGCATCTCGCACACCTGGCACTGGCGTCGTTTTTGCTCCACTTCTGCGTCGATGCCGGGCCAGTATACAGACTGCCTGGCTCTGCGAAGCATTGAGTCTCTGCCTTGATGACCGGCGTGGAGATTGGCGAGCACGGTGCGTCTGAGGGCGGCTGGGATGACGAGGCGGGGGAATCTCTCATCGCTGGTATATAGAACAATGCTGCCTTGACACGACAAGTGCCGCCGCATTCTGAAGTACGGGCGTAGCGCGGCTGGCTCGGCGTCCTTCCGCTCACCCCAACCATCATTGGCCACGCACTCATGGAGGAGCCGATATTCCTCATCTCTGACTGCCTCCTCCTCCACATGACGTAGGTCTACCACATGACCCACATCGTCCGTAGAGGCGTCTGATGCCGCGGCGACCATGACAGAGCACACTGCTTCATCGTCAGCCTCGTCTGAGTCCTCTGGTGCGCTTGCTAATGCTGGGTAGCGCGAGAGAGCGTCCGCGGCGCAGTTGCTTTTCCCCTTGATGTACTTGACCCGTAAGTTATACATCAGGGTCCTTTCTTTGATGTTGAGGATGCGGGGGTTGTGAATGTCCTTCAGCTCCTTGTCACCAAAGATTTTGGTGAGCGCCTTATGATCGGTGATGAAGGTTAGGTTTTTGCAGCCTAAGAGGAACAGGCGGGCCTTCTTGAGACACCAGGCTATCGCGAGTGCCTCGCCCTCCAGTGTGCTGTAGTTCTTTTCTGCCGCGGTCAGGTGCCGGCTGCCGCAGAGGACGAGCTTCCATCCGCTGGGACAACACATCGGTGCCTCCAGGGACACGCATTGGCAGTACTGCTGCGACACGATGAATCCTATGCCTTGCCGGCTGTAGTCAGTTAGGACGGCCGTGGGGCGTGAGGTATCATAGAACTTGAGGCCTTCTGCTTCTTCTAGCTTTTTGATGGTGTCCTTCGCTGACGTGAAGATGGCGTTGAGTGTTTCGTCCCAATAGACTGTTCTGCCGGCTGGCTTCTTCAGGAGCTCCCTGAAGGGCTCCATGATGGGGGCAACTGCTAAGAAGGGAGCCACCTGGTTCACCAGGCCAAACCACGACCTGATATCCGTCAGTGATGGGCTTGCAGGCATCGTGAAGTCTGCGATGTTCTTGATGAGGTTGTGACTGGGCTGGTAGTTTTCCCAGCCGAGTACATACCCGGCGAACGTGACGTTCCTCTTGCAGAAGCTGAACTTATCAGGCCTCAGCGTCACCCCGTTGTCGTGGCATTTCTGTAGAAACCCATACGTATGCCAGAAGGCTTCCGCCACACTTTCATCGTGCAGAAGCGTGTCGTCAACACATTTGATTTTCCTGGGCACGTCGCTCATGACGTCGTCGAGGCGCTTCTTGAAGGCGTCCTGCGCTGCGCAGTGCCCCATGGGAGTCCTGCGGTAGCGGAATCGTCCCCAGGGAGTGATAAACGTTGTTAACTTGCGGCTTGCACTGTCCAGGGGTATCTGGTGGTACCCGGAGTACGCGTCAGCGACGGTCTTGAATGTGTGCTTGGGCACGCTGGAGATGAGGTCAAAGAGAATCCTGGTGTGGTGAGTCTCGCGCAGGCAAGCTTGGTTGAGCTTCTGGAAATCCACGGTTCTGCGTGGCTTCCCGTTTTTCTTCGGCACCACCACCATGCACGCACACCACTCGGTCGGCTCTCCAGCTGGCACTTCCTCTATGATGCCTCTGGCGATGTCGTCGTCGAGCTGGCGCCGTACCTCGTCGTAGAAGTGGTGCGGGACTGTGGCGGGTACGTGCACCGCGTGGGGGCGTGCGCCGGGGCGGAGGTAGGATGTGGTGTGGTGGGCTACGCATTTCTGGTAGAGGTGTGCGCTCTGTTGCGAATACCGTGCGTCCAAACTCCTCCAGGAGCCATTTCTCTAGACGTCCCACGTTCTCTTCCACCAACTCGCAGGGCGGTGACAATGGGTGGGCCGAGGTCTTGGGCGCAGGGCTTGTCAGCGCGCTGATTCTGGCTGCGGGGCGAGGAAAATCTTGCGGCACCAACTGAAGGGCTCTGCAAGCTCCGAGTGACAAGTACAGCCGCTGCACCCCTTCAGCTATGTATACGCACTCGGACGTGGTGATGGGCCCCACTGACACCTCGCACGTGAGGCTTCCCAGAAGCTTCACCCCTCCACCGGCGACGTGGCGGACTGTCCTGGGTGAGACGTGAAGTTGCCCTGGGGGGATACCAAGACTCTCCAGCAGGGGCCGGCCAGCGATGCACACTTGAGCCCCTGTGTCGGCTACCGCCGTGGTGCAGCACTCCGCCTGCGGCCAGGGGCAGACGATGCGCACTGAGAGGTCTGCCGTCGCCTCCACGCCCCCTACAATCACTGCGTTGGAGGTAGCGGGGCCCCTGCCTGGTGTGAGGGCGCGGCACACGCGCCAGAAGTGCCCTTTACGCCCACATTTGCGGCATGTGGCGTCGCGGGCGAGGCACTTGTCATTGCCGCCACACCCACTGTCCCCACAGCCCTTGCACCGCTTCTGGCTGCGCCCTGAGCTGGCACGACCGGGGGCGCTGCGGCTCCAGGCGCGGCGCTGGTGGTTCACAGCTGACACCTCGGTGGCGGGGGGGCTGGGGGGTTGCGGTGGGTGGGTTGTGGACGCTCCTGCGTCCGCCAGGGCGGCCACGTTCCCTGTGGCCCGCCGCCCTGCCACCTTGTCTGTGGCCTCTATGATCTCGCACTGGTTCACCACATCACTTACGGACGTCAGGCGAGGGAAGCACCGTAACACCTCAGCTTTCATATTGCGATCACTGAGCCCCATGACTACTTTTCTGCTCATGATATACTCGGTCAGCGAACTATCACATTCTGGGCAGCGAAAATTACACTCGGCTGCCAGGGCACGGCACCTCGACACGTACACATCGACACTATCTCCCGGTTCCTGGGAGTACTGAAAGAGGTCGGACCATGCACCTACCTCGCACCGCCGCCCCACCACCACACTTCTGACCACCTCTATCGCTGCACTGGTTGAGAGCTGCCGGAAGTCCTGCTTGTCGAAGCGTGCGTCGATACGCTGCTGGAGACTGCCGTCGCACAGGAGACACACGTATGGGGCGGCGAGAGGCGGGAACCACCCGCAGATCAGGCTGTAGTCTTCCACGCTAACGGCCCATGCCTCGAACGCTGCCGGTGACATGCCTTGAGTTGCCGTCCCAGGACCCAACGGGGGAGCCGGCGGACGATGTGATGGTGAAGCTGCTTGTGCGCCAGGTGACCGTGTTGATGCAGATGGGGCGAGTTGTGTGCTGAAGGGCCCAGGCCTGGGAGCTGTGGCGAGATGGCTTGGTAATGGCGGATGAAGCGCCACGCGGTCTCTTGCCGGTGTTTCGGTAACTACTTCTTCCAGGGTTGCTTGATCCATTCCGGGGTTACCTCGGACGCGTCCTGGTGCCTCACCCCAGTTTAAACGATACTGCGACATGTTGGGGTGTGAGGGGATGCAGAAACACCAGGATCTTGCTTGGTTTATTGGTGGAGCGAAAGAGTACAAGGCGAGCTGTGACAAAGCGGGGCCAGGACTGACTCCTTGTTCCCATGGCGCCTGCTTATATCTAGGTAAACATATCGTACTGCTCTTGGGTAAATACAAACTCCTACATAGAGAAATATAAAAAAAATTATGATTAATTTTTCAAAAGTTTGGAATCACTTATTATCGTACCTACGTAAAGAAAAGGAAAAGAAGAAAAAAAAAAAAACTATTAAGTAGTCTAGTAAATTCTTGTTAAAACATATTATCTTCCAACATGTTGAAAAGTCCTGGCAATAAATTACCTATAAATAAATTGATACATCAATATCACAAGTTTGTATTTTTCTGATAATAAATCATGTGATGTATGTGATTTTGATCTCAGAGTGACATTTCAATGCGAAAGGTGTATTAATTAATTACTGAACTGTGGGATGAGGGAAAATTAGTAATTGGTCAAGGAGAATGACTGGTGACGATTATAAATTAATTAAACCTCCCAGTAGGCTACACTTTCCCTACCTCAACACAACTTTATCTTCCCTACCTCGCAACTTTACCTAACCTGCCTCACCACGGCTTTACTTTCCCTAACTCATTACTACTTTACCTTCCTTACTTCACCAATTATTTATCTTCTCTACCTCACCACTAATTTACCTCCCCTTCCTCACCACTACTTTGGCCTTATTACTGCATCACTACCCTTTACTTCAGCACTATTTCACCTTCATTATCGTCACATTCACAACGAGTAGCCTACTCATGTGTTGTATTGCTTCTGCCATTATGTATCATATTAATGATGTTCATGTTGCATATTACCCACTCCTTTCACTCACATGACATAATGAAGCATAATTTACAGCACTCAACAGCCAGTCAGCCAACCCATTGTATCTTTATTTCCTATAGATCTCTTTACATATCTGGAGACAGTATAAAATTTTATTTCTTCTGAACATTATCTCTCTCTCTCTCTCTCTCTCTCTCTCTCTCTCTCTCTCTCTCTCTCTCTCTCTCTCTCTCTCTCTCTCTCTCTCTCTCTCTCTCTCTCTCTCTCTCTCTCTCTCTCTCTCTCTCTCTCTCTCTCTCTCTCTCTCTCTCTCTCTCTCTCTCTCTCTCTCTCTCTCTCTATGTAGTCACTTTTACAGACACAAACACCTCATGGAAAATTTGTACCAATCATTATATGAAGATTACATTGTGAACACTGAATATGATAACTCCAACCTAGAATTAAGTGTAATGGATCAAATCTCTGGTCATCAAGATATTTATTACCTCACTTTCTAATGTTGTACACTCTTTGGAAAACAATTGACTTAAATCTGATCCACATTAATATTAGGTCCCTGCACAAAAACTCTGATGGTCTTAAATCTTTCCTCAATTGCCTACCAAAACCACCTCACATTCTAAAACACACCAAACATGATTGTGTGTTCCATATAGGGTTATGACTCATTTCTAGGGATGTCCGGTATCGTAAAAAAAAAAATAAATAAATAAAAAATAAATAAATAAAAAAAATAGTCAGTACATGTATTACCGATATTCTGAAATGTACCGATACCGTTCTTTTCAATTCAAATTTATGATAACAATAAACCGATAGCAACATAAAATACCGGTAATACCGGTATCATTTCTCTTTCTATTGCGTTGTAAAAGTTTCCTTTATCTAACATTTTCGGACAGTATGCATTTGCAATCACACAAGGTAGTTTTAGCCTCGTGTTGATATCAGAGAGAGAGAGAGAGAGAGAGAGAGAGAGAGAGAGAGAGAGAGAGAGAGAGAGAGAGAGAGATGGAAAAGAAAAGAATGGAAAAAAAAGAGAATAAGAGAATGGGAAGAGAAGAGAGAAGGTAAGGAAGAAAAGAGAAAAATATGAGCAGGAACAACTGAAGGAAGAGGAAGAGAGACAAATGACAGACGAAAGAACACGCAATAACTCTGACACAAAATAAAAACAAAAAGAAAAAAGAAGAAAGAAGAATACGAAAGCAGAAAGGAAGAGAAGAAGAATGTAGGAAAAGAGCAAGAGAAGGAAGAGGAAACGAGACAAAAGATGAAAGAAAGAAGTGATAAGCATAACATGAGAAAACACGGACAAAACATTACAACATCAAAAATAGAACAAGGATTTGAAAGAGAAGGCGCATGAGATGACAAGAATATACAAAGACACAAGACAAAGAAAGAAGACGAAAGATTAAAGATGATCTAAGTGGCAGTAATTAGGTTTTCAAGTGTTTTCATGATTCTGTGTAAGTCATTTGGGGTTTTCAATGATGCTATTGTGATTGTAGTTGATGTTACTTCGATGTTTGTTCTGTTTAGTGAGTGTAGTGGACGGATGACTTCAAAGGTGTTTTCATGACTTTTCGAGGATGTGCCTGGCTGATTGATGGTTACGTTACGTCACACATTTCAAAAGTAGACGACAAACCCTAAAGTTGCCACATGGAAATATGCAATCATATCCATAACGCTTACTGGTGTCATTTGTTTTCAAAATATGCAGAATACTATTCTCTCTCTCTCTCTCTCTCTCTCTCTCTCTTTTTTTTTTTTTTATTTAAACAAAACTTAATACAAAGGAACATGTACCCAAAGGCGCA
This sequence comes from Portunus trituberculatus, assembly GCF_017591435.1. Classification (NCBI taxonomy): domain Eukaryota; kingdom Metazoa; phylum Arthropoda; class Malacostraca; order Decapoda; family Portunidae; genus Portunus; species Portunus trituberculatus. Next base: position 215,357 of record NW_025541581.1, on the reverse strand, counting down.
CTGTCGTGTGCTACCTATTCTAAGGGTACTACAATCTATTTCTCTACAATATTTACAAGACTTAAAAATAGATAATATACAAGATGGTCAGCATGTAAATGGAGCACTATTCGTTTCACTTCACTAGCACTATTCACGCACTGCACTACACTGAGTGTCACGTCACAAAGAGTGTCAGAGGAGTTGGCAGTGTCTGTCTCCACTTATGTGCCATCAGTTTGACACTGTGTGTGTTCATCTCCTGGACGTGAGGCACCGCGGCCGTGAACAAGTTCCACATCCTGGAGACGCGTCCTGCGAAGGTGCGTTGATGCTGACACCCGTGGGATCGCGGCACCTCTACGGCGTCACCACCATTGAGCACCGTTCTCGTGCTCCGTGCGGTGACTCTTAGAGGATGACGCAGCCCTGCCAGATGTGGCACTCTTTGCACCTGTGCCTTATGGAACACTACGATCGCCGCCACGTCTCTGCGGTGTTCCAGTGAATCAAGGGGACGCTCAGGCTCTGGGTGAGGTGGTAGTGCAGCATCTACTAGCCGTATGGCGCGGCGTTGGATGCTGTCCAGTCTCCTTCTGTGTGTGGCGGCACAGGACATCCAGGAGAGAGCTGCGTATTCAAGGTGGGGCCGCACCTGTGCCTTGTACAGCAGCAGTCTCCCTTCCTGTCGAGGAAACTGGCGATCCTTCTGAGAGCGGAGATCCTGTGAGAGGCTTTCTTGGCAATGGTTTTGACATGCCTGTCAAACCTCAGCCCTCGATCCACCTCCACTCCAAGTATCTTGACGTCATCTTGGAGTGGGAGAGCAGCAGCGCCAAAGACAACTTTCCTGCCATTGCTGCCATGGCGGCTGGGGACCGAGAGACAACCATTGCTTGTGTCTTCTCCGGCGCGAATGTCACTTGCCATCGAGCACCCCACTCCTTTATCACTCGTAGCTGCTGATTGATGGCCTCAGCAGCCCGCCCACTGTCCTGGCGTGGATAGGTATAGGAGAGGGTGCAGTCATCAGCATAGGCCATGACTCCTGGCAGTAGCTGGAGAAGATCATCCACGTAGATATTCCACAGGAGTGGGCCAAGAATTGAACCCTGTGGCACTGATGCCTCCACAGGCAGGGACTCAGATGTTTGCCCGTTGACAACCACCTTGAGGCTTCTGTCCTGCAGGTAATTTCCCAAGAGTCGTAGCAAGCCACCCTGGATGCCTTTAGCACGAAGCTTTTCTAGTAATCCGTTGTGCCATACTTTATCAAAAGCTCCTGCTATGTCCAAAGCAACCACTATAGTGTCCTTGCCGTCGTCGAGGGCGTCCTGCCAATGCCTGGTGAGAAGCATCATTAGGTCGGAGGTTGACCTTCCAGGTCTGAACCCAAACTGTTGGTCTGAGAGGAGGGCATTGTCCTTGAGATGTCTACACACCACCTCTGCCACGACCCTCTCAAACACTTTACCCACCACTGACAACAGGGATATGGGTCTGTAGTTTTTTGGGTCCGTCCTGGAGCTTTTTGTGTACAGGAACTACTCGAGCCTCCTTCCACACTGAAGGCCAGACGTTTTCCCGTACACAAGTTGTGAAGACTTGGGTGAGAGGGGCAGCCAGTTCCTGGGAGCATCGCTTCAGCAGGTGCGGGCTGATGTCATCAGGGCCGGTGGCTTTCTGTGTGTCCAGCCCCGCAATAATCGCTTCACCTGCTGATGCGTCACCTCCACCATGGTGACAGTCTTCTCACATTGCTGGACCAGCTGAGGCGGTGGCTGCTGTGGATTCCCGACCTTCATTTTTCCAGCAAACAAGGAAGCCAGCAACTGTGCCCTCTCCTTACTGCTGGTGGCGACAGTACCGTCCTGCTTGCTGAGGGAGGGATGGATTCTTGGTGGCCAGTTCCTTGTTTGTCCTTAACAAGAGACCACCAAGTTTTGTTTCCTACGCCAGTGCCACACAGTTTCCGGCGCAGGCTTTCCTCCCACTTTTTTAAGGCCCACTTGCTGGTTACCACCATCCTCCTGCATGCAGCCCTGTGCAGGTCCTTGTTGCGCCGAGTCGGGTTCCTCTTGTAGCGGAGCCAGGCAGCATACTTTGCCTCGGCAGCAACACGGCAACGGTAGCCAAACCATGGCTGATCCGTCGATCTGGTGGTGTATTCCCTGTGTGGGACGTGGCGTCTCTGGAGGGCGAGAAGGTGAGAGGTGAGTGCAAGTGCTTCACTCTCTGCTCCTCCCTGTAGCAAAGTGGCCCATGGGGTGTGGGTCAGGTCGCGGCGCAGGGAAGCCCAGTCTGCTTTGTTCCACAGCCAGATGGTGCGGGTGGTGGCCTCGTCCTGAGCCACGCCCACTTCCAGCTGTGTCAGTACAGCGTGATGGTCAGAGCTGCCCACGAGCCCCAGCTGATGACACTGAAGCTTGTCTTCCTGGTAGTCTGAGATGACAGGGTCTAATGTCCCTCCTCGTTCATGTGTGGGGAAGGTGACATGATCTGTCAGACCCTGCACCTCAGGAGATTCTCGTAGGCGTCTCTTTCCAGGTGGTGATTGAGATCCCCCACAATCAGCACGTGGCTGCAGCTGTGTGCCATCATCAGGTTGTCTAAGGTCTCAGTCAGGTACAAGAGTGAGTCAGGCCCTTGTCGCGGGGGGCGATACAGGGCACACAGCAGGAGGGCTGAGCGGTCTGCCAGCATTACTCGGAAGTACATCATCTCCATCATTGGAGGCGTGTCTATGTCGAGTAGCTGGGCCTGCATTCCTTCCTTGAAGCAGACAGCCACTCCACCTCCTGTTCGCTCCTGTCGGTCCCTCCTCACCCAGTGGGTGAAGCCCTGCATCCTGCCATACGTGGGCTCCACCTCACTGTTCAGCCATGTCTCGGTCACCACAACAACGTCTGCATTGTGTCGTTGCACACAGTTGTGGTATAAGTCTGCAAGGTTAGTCCGGAGACCACGGACGTTGCTAGAGACGACCTTTAGTTGGCGGCGGGGCAAGCTGGCTGTACCATGGTGAGGGATGGTAGTGAGCGAGGCCTGCTAGTCCGAGGTGGTGGTTAGGGTCCGCGGCCGACTGCTGGTACTGGTGAAGAGGAGTGGTCCACTGCCGCCCCTGGTTCTGATTCCAGATACCAGGCTGAGGAAGGAGTGGGCGAGGTTGTGGCAAGGACTGAAATGAAGTGAGGGGGTGGGCGGGCTGAGGCGCTGCAGGTGGGAAGGGTGTGGCTGTGTATCTTTCCACCGTAAGAAGCCGCTGTAGGAGACGCTCCTGACGTAAATCGTCAGTTCTGGCGTGGCAAGTAGCAGAAGTGTGTCCTTTCCGTGAGCAGTACTCACACACTTTTGCCTTGGCTCGCTTTTGTGTCTGCTTGGTGGCCTGGTGAGTCCTCAGTCCTTCGCTGGACACCCTCCTCGCGTCCTGCTGCACTTCCCTCTTAGATTTCTTTTTTCTCCAATCTCCTGAAGTGGTCTGAGGAGAGGTTCGTGGGCGAACAGAGGCACCGCGATCTACTCCGTTCGCTGTGTTTATGGAGGAAGAGTCCCTGCTGCTCTGTGTGGCGGTAGACGTGGTAGTGAGTACCGAGCAGTCACTCTGTGTGGCAGAAGGAGTGACAGTGGACGCTGGGGAGGTGTCACAGTCGCTCTGTGTGGCGGTGGAAGCAGTGGAGGTAGGCGGAGCGGTCGTTGTTTCCCGGGCAGGCGAAGGGAAGGTGGAAGTGGAGAAAACAGCTGCGTACCGGATCTGTTGCGGTTTATCCGAGCTCCACCACGTCCTCCACCTCTCAGAGTCCTGACAAACCACCTCCCAGTGTTCGTCAATTGACTCTGCGTGGGCGCTGACTGCCTGAGAGCGTGTGGCTACTTGCGTCTGGCGCTGTTTTGACGCTATCAGCCTGTCTGCTACTCTGAGAGCCGCAGCAAACACGTCTCTGTGCTGTATGATCAAGTCTCTGTCGTCCTGGAGGGACTTAATCACACAGTTTTGTTGAGAGGCTTCCTCAGTGAGCTTCTCAACTAGTGAAACTAGCTCTCCTCTCTCCAAGCCCTCCCACTGACTCTCCCCACTATCGTCCGGTAGTGGCGTGGGGGGTGTGTCAGTCTCCTCGCTGATGTAGATGACGGGGTCCGGGATGTTTGCTTGGAGTCGTAGCTGTTCCGTGTAGCTACACTTGAAGACTGGCGTATCCCCAAGGCAGCTGTTGTGACAAAGGTTACGGCAGGTTTCCTCGTCACAGCTCACGTGTTGAGTCTTAAGTGTTGCTTTGCCACAAACGCAACACCAATTCTGTGGCTGGTAGCCAGGCAAGTCTCGCCTGGCTATGGGGCGATGGGCGGGGCTGGACATTGAGGGAGAGGATTAGTGATTTCCCCTGGGGAATTGTGGAGCCAGGTGTGGGAGCGACAACGAGTGTTGGCTCTAAACGACACGTACGACACTAACACACTCGTGAACACAGACACTAAACACTGGCACAGAACACAAAGCACTTCCCCACAGGCGCACAAAAAACACACGACACTAACTACCTCTCCCACAAGTCAAGCCAAACCAGCCACGGAGAGAGAGATACAGGTTGTTTAAAAAAACTACCTTGGAGAGATTTGGCAACTGTGTGCTGCCTTAGGCCTCGCGTCAGGTCAGGCCCGGGTCTCGGTCACTGCACGGGTACAAGCACTCTTTTCAAGTGATTTTTTAACACTATTGCAAGGCTTAGCACACCTTACACTTTTACATGGACACCAGGACACTTAGCACTTCAAGCACTGAAATTTTCACAACACTGCACTTTGTTAAACCACTGTAACACCACGAAAAACACGGAGCTACCACGTGCGTGACCTCTCTCTCTCTCTCTCTCTCTCTCTCTCGCAAACTTATGTTTCTTTTTTTCCTTCAGTCTCAAAATTAGGATACATTTCCTCTTATTCACTGTATCATTACGACCAATGATAAATTCAATTGCTGTTATGTATTTTATTAATTTATGTCGAGTGGGTGGATGTATCGCTTCGCTGTCGTCTTTTGTTGTGGACGTGGCGGAGCGGAGGGGTGTATGTTGCGCTTTGCCATTGTCTTTTGTTGTGGATGTGGCGGAGTGGAGGCATGGTCAAGGGACAGGTGAACGGGCTGGCCAGTCCAGCAGATTGGCGTGTGGGGTGTGGAAGGATACTTGTGACGCTGGAGTGGACTGGAGGGCGTGTTGTGCATCTGTGCCGCTACTATTCGGGTTTGCTGGAAGGTATGTAGTGTGAATTCAGGGACTATGTGATAGTCCGCCATATTTATTTTGTTCCGCTCGTAGCCAAGGATTTGGTAGTGCGTATTTCCTGCTTGTGTGAGACGATATTGAAGACAAAGTGGTTTACGTATGATTTGTGATGATGATGGATTATGATTTGTATGTCACTGTAACCGTTTGTTGCAGCGGTAGATGGTTGGATACGTGATGGGGTGTTTATGCTGTGGGGACGCTGTGTATATTTACCTTGTTTGGGATCTTCTCTCCGGGACATCTGTGTCGTCAATACTGTGAGTCATTATTACTGACAGGTACTGGTTGGTTCATTATTATTGGTTGTTATCAGTACATACTTGTATTATTATTTGTAAATCCTGCTTTATCCAGCTACCTGTGATAGTATTGTTGGTCTATTAGCAGTCATTAACTGCTACTTCCTCTGATTCTTTATATTGAATGTGATGTGAATTAAGTGATAATTGAATGTGATATTCTAAGATTACTTTGAGGTAACATCCTACACATGGATTATTAAGGTTGTGAGCAAGGCTTGTTTTGGGAATTCGTGGTGAGTGTTACATATTGTTCACAGGTTGAATCTTTGCCCAATAAACGGACTGATGCAACAGCGCTTTTGATGCCCTGGAGAAACAATTCAACAGTAAGACATGGACGCGCTCAAGTTGGAGCGAGGGGTGGCCAAGGGTCGCTTCACCAGGAAGTGCAACATACTACAAGAAAGGTTGGATGAAAAGGATGCGCCAGCTGTGCTGAAAGGATTGTTCACTGAGGTGGAAGATGCATTCAAGGTGCTTGAGGTAAAACATGAGAGTCTTTATTCTGAATTACTTGGAGGCAAGCAAGATCCCTCATCCTTAAGTGAGGCAGAGGACTATATCTTGGGTTGTGAAAGAAAAAAAACCACATTATACTCAAAGGTTACTAAAGCGTGTGCAGATGAGAAGGACAAATTTGAGACTGCTATAAAAGTTAAACGACTAGATCCACCCCTGTTTTCTGGTGATATAAGGAATTACGGCACTTTCAAAAAAGACTATATGAGATTAATCGTCCCGGCGTATGGGAGGGACTCTTACGCTTTAAAGAAATGCCTTTCAGGTGAGGCGTTGAAATGTGTGGAAGGTGTAGAGGATGACTTTGAAGAAATGTTCCTTCGCCTTGATGACAAATATGGTAACTCTTGTAAATTAACGGAATGTATTGTGAGTGAGCTAAAGGGCTTGAAACCTGTGCAAGATGGGGACTCGAAACGATTAGTCCACTTGGCGAAGGTAGTGGAACGTGCTTGGTTGGACATGAAGAAAATAGGATTGAGTCTGAAATGAAAACTACATCTATGGTTACGTTGGTCGAACGCCTGCTTCCTAACACTTTGAAACGGGCTTGGGTACTAAAAGCCCAATCTGTTGCTAACCATAATGATTTATTTGAAAGTCTTTTGGCATTCTTACTTGCTGAAAGGAAGGTATGTGAGTATCTGGAGTGTGATTTGCGAAGTGTTCCCACAAAATTGGCCACTCATAATGTGATTTGTAGAGATTCAGAAAAGGAAGATGTTACTGATACACTACACGAGATAAAGGTAGTGCAAGATCAACAAAATGCTATGATTACTGAATGTCTTAACACTGTCTCAAAATTAGTGTCAGAGTTTTCTGTGGATTCTAAGAATCAAAACTGTAAGATGTGTTGGTACCATGGCTCACAAGGTCACACCTTTCATGATTGTTATGCTTTTCAAAATTTGAGTAATCCAGACAAATTTGCTTGCCTCAAGAATAATAGAGTCTGTTTTAGGTGTGCAACCCCTGGTCACTTGGCAAGGTACTGTAAGTTTGCAAGCACTACTTGTGATGTGATTGTCAATGGTCGGAAGTGTGGGATGGATCATCATAAAGCCTTGCATTACGTTCTTTCTCGTACACCTGACTCTGCTAAAAGACCAGTTCTACTACTGTGACTAGTAATTTAGCGTCTAGGGATGGTTATCTACTGATGGTAAGCCGTTTGGAGTGTAAAGGGAGTCCCGTCAATGTCCTGTGGGATAGCGGTAGCAATGTATCCTTAATAACACACTGTCGGGCAAAAGAGTTAGGCCTCAAGGAAAAGATATTAATATATCCATAACCAAAGTTGGCAACAGCTTGGAAACTGTCGCTAGCAAGGAGTATGTGGTCCCATTAGTCGACATGAATGGAGATGAATGGGAGATCAGTGCCTGTGGCATAGACGAAATTACCGCCCCAGTCGATGAAGTCGACGTGAGTGTTGTGTCCAGACTTTTCCCTAGTTTGAATGGCTACCCTGTAATAAGACCTCATGGTAGGATAAATTTATTGATAGGAATTGACTATTGTCACCTTATGCCTCAAGTGTTGGAGACGAAGGGTAACCTACAACTTATGCAAAACCAATTCGGTTATGTTTTGAGAGGTTCTCATCCACTTTTGATTTCCCATAGATCTCAGCCAAGTGTTAGTGTCAGGATTAACCATGTTAACATTGTGAATTTTGATGAAATTTCCTCTTTACCCAAGAAAACTATTAAGGAAGATTTAGATAGTTATTTCAACATTGAAAATCTTGGTGTATCCTGTTACCCAAAATGTTCGGGGTGTAAATGTGGAAACTGTACGCCTGGTCAAAATAACTATAGTCTAAAGGATGAAAGGGAGTTGGCTTTAATTACTAAGGGGTTAGTGTTTGATTCGGCAGACTGTAGGTGGGTTGTCAGCTATCCCTGGATAAAAGATCCCCGTCTTTTGCCCAACAATGTATCCCTTGCTTTTGCAAGACTGATTGCCACAGAAAAGAGGCTCAATAAACTAGGACCAGATTACTGCAAGGCTTACCAGAGTCAAATTGATGATATGATTGCTAGGAAAGTCGCAAGGAAATTGACTGAGGATGAGATTTACAGATACGATGGACCAGTATTTTATATTCCTCACACTGAAGTGCTAAAGCCAGACTCAAGTTCTACTCCACTTAGGATAGTTTTCAATTCTTCCGCCAAGTACATGAACTTCTCCTTAAATGAAATGTGGGCAAAGGGCCCAGATGTTTTGAATTCTCTCCTAGGAGTTCTGTTGAGATTCAGAGAAGAGGAGGTGGCGTTCGCCGGGATTTGGCCAAAATGTACAATACCATCCATATGTCCTTATTTGATCAGCATTGCCATCGCTTTTTGTGGCGAGACTTGAAGGTCCATAACAAACCAGATCATTATGTTTTAACTTGTGTCCCTTTCGGCGATAAGCCTAGTGGTACCATTGCCATGCTTGCTTTAAGATTAACTGCGGAAATAATTCAAGACCAGTACCCTGTTGCAGTCAATGCCATAGTGAAGAACAGCTATGTGGATGACATACTAGGAAATTGTGACAATTATGAGGGAGCAAACAATTTACTGAGAGAGATTGAATTTGTTTTAGGCCAAGGAGGATTTAAGGTGAAACATTGGATTCTGTCAGGTGCTCATAACCCTAGCAAACTGGATCTAGCAGAAACTCAAAAAGAAAAAGTCTTGGGTGTTGTGTGGGAACCCAACAGAGACGTATTTGTGTTTAGTGTGAAAATAAATTTTTCTCCCAAACATCGCAAGACACATACGGGCCCAGATCTTAAACCGGATAACCTTACCGGTGAGACACCCCAGTATTTGACCAAGAGAATGCTTTTAAGTCAGATTGCAACCCAATTTGACCCCTTGGGACTTGTCTGCCCTGTAACTTTAAAGGCAAAATTGATGTTGAGGCGTCTTGTCTGTCCAGAGGGTGATGAAGATGCAAAATACGGTTGGGATGATGCAGTGTTGCCACAGATTAGAAGTGAATGGCTGGATTATTTCCAGATGATGTTTGAGTTAGAAACTCTATGGTTTCCCAGATGTGTTAGGGAAGCTGACCACGTTGGTAACCCTACATTGGTCATATTTTCAGACGGGTCTACTATAGCATATGGAGCTTGTGCTTACGTTAGATGGGAATATCGTACAGGAATGTTTAGCTCTAGACTTTTGATGGCTAAGTCTAAACTTGCCCCGCTCAAGCAGTTATCAGTCCCTCGAATTGAACTTTGTGGAGCCCTACTTGCAGCTCGGATGAGAGAGACCATCACAAAGGAACTTAACTATAACTTTGAATCTGTAATACATATTGTTGACTCTGCTATTGTCCGGGCTCAGATTCAGAAGGAGAGTTTCGGGTTTGGTACTTTTACAGCTACGAAAATTGCCGAGATTCAAAGTAAAACTAATCCCGAGGAATGGTGGTGGATACCTAGGAAAGACAATCCGGCGGACATGACCACCAAACCTGCTAAACCTGTTGATCTTGCTGAAGGATCCATTTGGCAAATGGGGCCCGCCTTCCTGTCTCTCCCTATCAGCATGTGGCCTATAAGGAAAGACCCTGTCTCGGAATTACCTGATAAAGTGGGCATCTTCATTTCTCACGCTGATGCTGATGTTACTACCACAGGTCTTTGCAAATTGTTTGATATTTCTCGGTTCAATAGCCATGAGAAACTGATAAGGGTTACCAGTCGTGTCATACGGGCGATCAGATCCCGATCTCTTAGAGAATCACTTTTAACTCCAACTGTAGAAGATCTTGCGATCGCTGAAATGTTGTGGGTGAAGGAAGTTCAATCTGAACTTGATCCTGATTGGGAAACTAAGTACCGTAGGTTAGGGCCTACCAGAAATGAAGCTGGGGTGATTGTTGTCGGTCAGCGTATCCCTAAATGGTTAAAGAATAACTATGATCAGGACGGATTTATTTTGCTTTCTCCTGATCATGACTTTACTAAGTTGTATGTGGAATCTATGCATCGTCTGGACCATGCTGGCATTGAAGTAACTTTAGCCAAGATTCAATCCAAGTTTTGGGTACCAAAGGTCCGGAACATGATCAAATCTGTGAGGTACAAATGCATCACCTGTCGCAAACTGAGGAAAGAAATAGTTGGTCAACTTATGGGACAGCTGCCAGAAGAACGCCTCAAACCATCTCCTCCGTTTACCTACACTGCCCTAGATTTGTACGGCCCCCTTTTAGTTAAAGATATGGTCAAGGGTCGCTCAAGAGGTAAAGCTTACGGTGTAATCTTCAACTGTTTGGCCACTCGTGCTGTTCATCTGGATCTAATTGAAGGGTATAGCACTAGGGATTTCCTTGATGGACTTAGAAGATTCGTATCTATCCGAGGATGTCCGCGTGAAATTTATTCAGATGCTGGTACTCAACTGACTGCCGCCAGTAAAGGATTGATAGATCTGTCCAGGTTAAGTTCTGATGACATACAAGATTTTGCTTGCAATAAAGGGGGAGAGGTTAAATGGGTTTTCAATGCATCAGCAGACGCACCATGGCAAAACGGTGCTAGTGAAAGTCTAATCAAATCCCTTAAGAGAAGTCTGACTGTGGCTATCGGTGATAATGTATTAACCTTCAGTAAATTACAGACAACCCTTTTTGAGATTTCAAATATACTAAATGAAAGACCTATAGGTATAAAGCCAGGATGTGATCCAGAACTTGGAAAATACCTTTGCCCTAACGACCTCCTCCTTGGACGTACCTCTAACAAAGCTCCAAAGGGTGTCTTTGAGCACTTTCCTAGTCATGAATCTCGATTGCAGTTCCACCAGCGCATTGTAGATTCATTTTGGAAAAATGGACTAGGGATTTTTTCCCACTCTTCTGATTCGTCAAAAGTGGCACATTGAGCGCCGTAATTTACAGATCGGTGATATTGTGTTGTTTCAGGACAGCAATATTGTACGGGGGACGTGGAAGTTTGCTGAGGTTGCAGTAGCAAATGAAAGCAAAGATGGTAAGGTACGAAATGTTACTCTTAGGTATAAACCCCAGAGAGGTGGTGTTAGGTATAAGGGTGAAAAGATATACTTGTAAAGAGATCTGCTCATCGTATCGTGGTAATTTTGCCCATTGAGGAACGTACTTGAGTTTATACTGAATGTTACCCTTTTTTATGCATTACTGTGTATCTCGCTGGTTTCATTGTATGTATTCGTATTTGTTTGTACATTTTTTTGTTTGTTTTGCAATGTCATATGTAACATAACTCCGTGTGGGAGTGTATCATTACGACCAATGATAAATTCAATTGCTGTTATGTATTTTATTAATTTATGTCGAGTGGGTGGATGTATCGCTTCGCTGTCGTCTTTTGTTGTGGACGTGGCGGAGCGGAGGGGTGTATGTTGCGCTTTGCCATTGTCTTTTGTTGTGGATGTGGCGGAGTGGAGGAGGCATGGTCAAGGGACAGGTGAACGGGCTGGCCAGTCCAGCAGATTGGCGTGTGGGGTGTGGAAGGATACTTGTGACGCTGGAGTGGATTGGAGGGCGTGTTGTGCATCTGTGCCGCTACTATTCGGGTTTGCTGGAAGGTATGTAGTGTGAATTCAGGGACTATGTGATAGTCCGCCATATTTATTTTGTTCCGCTCGTAGCCAAGGATTTGGTAGTGCGTATTTCCTGCTTGTGTGAGACGATATTGAAGACAAAGTGGTTTACGTATGATTTGTGATGATGATGGATTATGATTTGTATGTCACTGTAACCGTTTGTTGCAGCGGTAGATGGTTGGATACGTGATGGGGTGTTTATGCTGTGGGGACGCTGTGTATATTTACCTTGTTTGGGATCTTCTCTCCGGGACATCTGTGTCGTCAATACTGTGAGTCATTATTACTGACAGGTACTGGTTGGTTCATTATTATTGGTTGTTATCAGTACATACTTGTATTATTATTTGTAAATCCTGCTTTATCCAGCTACCTGTGATAGTATTGTTGGTCTATTAGCAGTCATTAACTGCTACTTCCTCTGATTCTTTATATTGAATGTGATGTGAATTAAGTGATAATTGAATGTGATATTCTAAGATCACTTTGAGGTAACATCCTACACATGGATTATTAAGGTTATGAGCAAGGCTTGTTTTGGGTTAGTCTATTAGCAGTCATTAACTGTACTACCTCTGATTCTTTATATTGAATGTGATGTGAATTAAGTGATAATTGAATGTGATATTCTAAGATTACTTTGAGGTAACATCCTACACATGGATTATTAAGGTTGTGAGCAAGGCTTGTTTTGGGAATTCGTGGTGAGTGTTACATATTGTTCACAGGTTGAATCTTTGCCCAATAAACGGACTGATGCAACAGCGCTTTTGATGCCCTGGAGAAACATTCACTATGTTCCTCACCAAATCTTTCTTTCCCTTAATTACTTGAATTACTGTGTCCCTTGTCTTTTCTTTAATCTGTTTTTTTTTCCTACTATCTCAGAGAATTTAGCTTTTTTCTCTTCTTCCTTTCTCCAGGTATTTCTTAATCCCTCCAACTTGATCTCACCCACTCCACTTTCCAGTTTACCTGCCCTATCCTGAACTTTTCTTGTAGACTCATTAATGCATCTTTATATTCGCCACATGTAGCCAGCCATTAACATATATTGTCTCTTTAACCCTTAGCCGGCGGTGGAACTATATATAGACGGTCCTGATTGTATCAAAAATTTGCGGGGTGACTATATATAGACTCGTCTCCAAAATTTATCCCTTGTATTTCTAAGCATCGACTATATATAGACGGCCACGTGTGAGTGCCCCCGAGCCACAAAAATGATAACTGGCAAGTCAAGAGTGGCCTTGGTGTACGTGACTTCTCACACTCATACGACACTCTGTTCCCAGCTTTCAGGCAGGGTGGAGTGCTCCTGTCTGCCTGTCATTCCACCAATATAGTATTATTTCTTGGACATATTTGGGAATTTTAGGCACAACCATGCTTCCTACAAGGAGGAGAATCACTGATGAGGATTTACAGCTGATTCTAGCGCATGATTTAGATGATGAGTTAGTAAGAGAGGAAACCATCACATAACTGAAAAAGCAAAAAACAAAAACAAAAAAAATTGGGAGGGTGGAGGGAAACCACATCCAGGTCACAAGTCCTGGACACATTTTTTAATGTGGGTGTGAGTGACTCCATTATTCTAGTAAACATATAAAGAAATTTCACTTTAAAGCCTAAAGTTTGATTTGAGAAACTTGTAAACACGGCGCGAAATTGCGGTAGAGTCTATATAAAGATGCTGTCAAAACGTAACAAAATGCGGTGTAACTAAATTTATGCTGCACACCAGTAGGCGGCAGAAGCTATATATAGACGATTCACATTTTAGGAGACAGCCAACGTCCACTGCCGCCGGCTAGGGGTTAACTCTACATCTCTTTCATCACTTGGTTCTCTTCTTTTACTTTCTCGCATTCTCCTATTCTCTCCTTTAAGCTTCGTTCACACGAAGCGAATTTGGAAGCGCGACTCTGGAAGCGCGACTGCGGGCTAACTGTTCACAGACGGTGACACCAGTCGCGCGTCCACCATACCTACCCCCTCCCACCCACTTCTGTCAGTCTGGTAGTGATGGACGTAGAAGAAGCAGCGTGTGCCTGGATAATTTATCGTCGCTGGCAAAGGCGGAAAAAGAAACCCAGACAACATTGGGTTCACCCTATTTCACATGACAGACAGACAGACAGACAGAACATACCCTTTACCCAAAATTAAGAGAATATGAACCAAAGTTCTTCAACTATCTGAGAATGTCCATCAAAACATTCGACGAGCTGCTTGCAGAAATCAGAAATGAGGCGTAAATATTCACAAAAACGCGGGAAGCTGTCGCCTCGAGTGAACGGCCTCATAGAAACACAAGTTAACCGAGTCGCTCAAAAGATGCGCTTCACCGAGGGATATCTCGAGTCGCGCTTCCAGCCCAGCGACAAGTGACCACGTATGAACACTCTAATGGACTTCCATTGACTTTGCAGTCGCGCTTCCAAAGTCGGGTTTCCAAAGTCGCTTCGTGTGTCCCTTCATTATTTCACTGTAACGGTACCCAAATCTTGCTTATTTTTGGAGAAAGGACACCTTATGGTTTAAGTCCTTCTGCTTCATTACTTCTGTTGTTAGAATGTTCCTTTGGGAGCTCCTGGCAACACAACTATGCTCTCCACCGCCGTGTGTGTGTGTGTGTTTGTGTGTGTGTATTTTGTGGTTGGTTTTATCTGGCGGATTTACCGCATTTGATGGCTGATAACACGCATCTTTTCTCCAAAAAGAAAAAAAAGGAAGTCTCATTAAATCAGCCTGCGTCCTATGATGCCAAAGGTCAAGATTGAGGCCGTAGTTGGTGGTAAACTATAGCAACCGAGGCTCTGGGCCCATATCCACGAAACTGTCTTAGGCCGATGGCATCGTCCTTAGCAAACCAAAATGGCGGCCGTCGTGCCTAACTTGCCAGAAAATGCACTTAAAATTTTTCGTCGGTCTTAACGTCGTGCTTAGCGCTAGGATTGGATCGACCCTGTTTTAATAGCGCTATGGACGACGGAGCTAGATGTAAATAAACAGCATGACAGCGCCACGAGAACAACAACCACATCAGCCAGGAAGAAATCATCGTAGAAGGGACGTTTTAAATGAGCTTAATTATGATGAACTTATCAAGAGGTACAGATTAGACCGAGAAGGTATTTTATTTATGACCAATCTTGTGAGGGAAGCCCTGTGTAGTGAGACCAGTAAGTCAAACCTGCTTACCCCAGAGATGAAGGTTATCATAACCTTACGTTATCTTGCCACTGGAAAAATACAAAAGTGTAGCAGTGATGACCTTGGCCCTTCCCAATCCAGCATCAGCAGAGCCATCACACAAACTGTAAACGCCCTTGCAGATGGTGGTAACTTCTCTGAAGAGCTTGTGTGTAGCTACTTGGAGTGTTAGCTCGTTACCAACGGGAATGCATTTCAATGCATATACTTTTCTTCAGAAATATTTACTTTGATTCTATGTTACTTACCTGATACTTGTATTATGAAATTATATAAATAAAAAGACAAAGAAAATGCTAGTATAATAATATTTTCTTCAATATATCCAATGTCGATATCTTGTAAGCAATGCGTTCTAGCGCGCGAAGTGAGGTTCATCAAAAGTGATCTAAGCACGACGACTTTCGACGGCCCTAACCCGTTGACCCTAAGCTAACTACGATTTCAAACTTAACTCGCATGGGCCTAAGACAGTTTCGTGAATATGGGCCCAGAAATCTAACCCCAAATGTAAACAAAGTGATGATGGGTAATACACCCCAAAACAACTCTTTTTTTCAAGTTAACAATATGTAATAGGTCATATGATATATAAAATAAATAATAGGTCATTGAATGACACCAGTCAGGAAGAATTTGCCAAAATGGTCATACACCTAATGAACCAAACCAAAACATGTAAACGCCAATCGTTGATCTTTATCTCGACAAATACAAGCTTCACTGTATTCTTTACAACTTTTTTTTATGCAGGAGGGAAGGGCCAAGGGCAACAAAATATGTATAAAAAAAGGCCCACTTGAGTGCTGGTTCCCTTAAAGAGAAGTGAAGAGTTAGCCAAAATTCAGGAACAAATGTCTTGAAACCTCCCTCTTAAAAAAAAGTCAAGTTGTAAAAGGACGAAAATCCAGAAGTAGGCAGGGAGTTCCAGAGTTTACCAGAGAAAGGTATAAATGATTGAGAGTACCTGATAACTCTCATATTAGGGAGTTAGACAGAATGGGGGTGAGATGAAGAAGAAAGCCTTGTGCTTCGAGGCCACAGCATGTCAGTAGAACAGTTAGCATGAAAATAGCGATAAAAGTTAGAAAGAAATGCAAAATTTCAGTGGTGAGAAAGAGGCTGAAGAAAATCAATCAGAGGAGGAAAATTAATGAGAATAAACGCTTTTGATTCCACCCTAACTAATAAAACTGTGAGTGGAACCCCACAAACATACAGGGGCGGATAAGGCCCTTGTACAGAGGTTGTTTGTTGGAGGTGCGAGAAAAACTGGCTGAGACGCCTCAGAACGCCTAATTTAATAGAAACAGTTTTAGCAAAAGATGAGATGTAAAATTTCCAGTTAAGATTACAAGTAAAGAACAGCCCGAGGATATTTAGTGTAAAGGAGGGAGACAGTTCAGTGTCATTGAAGAAAAGGGGATAGTTGTCTGGAAGGCTGTGTTGATTTGATAGATGGAGGAACTGAGTTTTTGAGTCATTGAAAACTACAAAATTTTCTCTGCCCCAATAAGAAATCTTAGAAATATCAGAAGTCAGGCGACCTGTGGCGTCCCTGCGTGACCTTCCGGCAATCGTATATATACGATTGCATCAATGCGTCCGTAGCGACGGCGATCATACCCGTAATCAAGAATTTTCGCGCCTGAATTTCGAGCTCCAAGCGCGGTTTCTCAATTCAAATGGTGAGTGGAAGTGTCTGGCATGTTTCCACATGTAGTGTTGTCACTAGCTCTTTAAATTTAGCGGTAACTAAGCTTTTTTCCCTTTCTCCAGGCGACACTCGGCAACCCCAGCGACCCGCCGGGTGGAAAGCACTGTGATAAGTGCGAAGAGACATCCTGATAAGAGCGAAGGATCTCAGATCATAACTCACCATGGAGCAGGACAGAACATATGTATTTAGCAGTGCTTCTGTGTTTGAAGACAGTGACAGTGAATATTTAGAAGAAGAAACTGAAGAAAGCGAACACATTAGTGAGGACTCGGAAAATGATTTACAGGATCCACCTGTTTTATCAGAACAGAGAGATGAGGATAGTGGTGATGGAGATCAGACTCCAAACATCGTCCAAAGTGGCTCACGAGAGGCAGGCGTTCCCCACGTGTTCTGGCAAGACGATCAAGGGGGCGTGGCAGTGGTTGCGAGGAAGAGCACAAGGTGATCCTGCACGTCCTATAATCTTTCAATGGAGGGAATTGAATGAAAATTTTTTTTCCAACTATGCCTGATTTTTCTGGCAAGTCTCCAGGGATAACTGATGAATTCCCTCCTGTTTTTTTCTGGCGAGTCTCCAGGGATAACTGGTGAATTCCCTCCTGTTCAACATGATTGTGATTATTTTATGGCATTTCTAAGTGATGATTTATTAGATCTTATAGTGAGTGAGACCAACACCTATCATGATCAAGAAACAGCAGATGATTATGTGCTCCAAAGACTTGACAGGAAAGAGTGGAAAAAACATTACTAGAAATGAACTCCTGTCCTTCATAGCCCTCACCCTTCTTATGAGCCACTCTAGAAAAGGCGTGAGGCATGATTACTGGAACAGGCGTGACCTACTGTACATGCCCATTTTTGGACAATATATAACAAGGGACAGGTATGACAACCTAATGGTATACCTTCATTTTTCCATTGATGAGACTGATGATCCACTCTGGAGAATTAGGCCAGTCATACAAATTCTCAGAAATAAATAAAAAATCCTTTTTCAAGCCATTTCAAAACCTTGTCATAGATGAGTCACTAATGCTCTTCAAGGGAAGACTCAGATTCAAACAATATATACCATCAAAGCGCCATCGCTTTGGTGTGAAAATGTATATCATATGTGATTGTGAAACAGGATATGTGCTTGATTTCATCTTCCACACTGGCACTGACATTGATCACATCACGAAGCATCATCCCCTGGGCCTTTCTGGCTCAGTAGTAGAAGAACTGATGAGAAATTATATTGGAAAAGGTCATATCCTGACAGTTGGTATACAAGTCCAGCATTGGCAAGGTATTTGCATGTATATATTGTTACGGTTTTAGCGTAGTACATCACCCGTCTGCGGTTACCTGCTACAGCTCACTAGACTGTTATTCTGGCAAAATCGCCAGCTTAGTTACGGTCAGTACAGTGGGGATTATAAAACACTCCACAGAGTCCCCACTACTATAACTCTTTCAAGGTCGCCAACAGTGTATAATTTCCCCCCACTGTAAGGGAATCTCCTCAGCAACTCCTTCTCCTCCTGTACCCAACCAAGTATAATTTATAAATGGTAGATGTTATGTGTAACAGGGCGAGGCCTTAATACCCCCTAGAGAAACCGCCCACAAGGACAATTCCACCCACTTCTCTATGAAGTATTAATGCCTCTCCGCACGCCTTGTCCACAGACGGTGATGAATCACAGACTGTGACAACACGCGCAGTAGTATATATATATATATATATATATATATATATATATATATATATATATATATATATATATATATATATATGTATATATTACTATACTATCCTACTACAACCAGTGCTTACTAACACCTGTTAGACTGACATCCCTGGCCTACTACTACTGCAATATATGATGTGTACAGCACATCCGGTGATGTACACACAAGCCCAGACACCACCTACGGGTGACACCCACTATATACTCGTCGCAGACACGTCTGGCGGACGACAATTACGCACTACTGGCCGACATGAAGCCTCTCAGCCTTCAATGGTGTGCGTGGCTACTACCACTACAATACAGTTTACTACTGAAACTATACAAAAGATGATGGGGGCACACAGCCACCCAACAGAACACACTGGTGACCACAGCCACCAACAGCAACAACGGGACGAAACAATAACGCGTCCCTCCGCGTCGCCACACCCGAGTGGACGAACGCACAACAGGAAATGCAGCCCCAACCGGCTACACTTTCCTCAGGACAACAAGCCCGTTGTCCTACACAGCCACGGTCTACACAGTAGCAAGCCAACTACTCAACAGGAGGGCACAACTCCCAGACCAATGACTAGCGAGTAACAAGAACAGCCCAGCAACACGTGTCTCCCCTCTGTGCCAGAAACCAAGAGCGCACGTGTCTACCTCCGCTGAAGACTGGCTGGTTACTGACTCCCACTTGCAACGAGAAGCGAGAAGAAGGAGGGGGGTTGTCTGCTCAGCAGAACAGCCCGAGGGGCCCGCGATGGGTGGCCATAGGCTTCACATATAATAATATAATAAATTAAAGGGGATTAAGACGGTGCCCATCACACGCCCTCCCTTAAAAGAAAAAAAAATTGGAAACAAAACATTTACAAAATAAAAAAAAAAAAAAGGCATGGGACTGATTAAAGGGAATGGTCCCGGGACAAACAATCAGCTACAACGTTGTCTGCTCCTTTTATATGTCTGACAATAATATTGTACTCCTGGAGTAGAAGACTCCACCGAGTTAAACGCTGATTTTTAAATTTAAACTTTTCTAAGAACTGAAGGGGACTATGATCTGAATAGATGACTACTTGGGGCCCATAAGCGGGGATGTAAATTTCAAAATGCTGCAAGGCTAACAAAATGGCAAGCAGCTCTTGCTCAATGACTGAATAGTTCTTCTGGGCGGGAGTAAACTTTTTCGAAAAATAACACACAGGGTGGTTAACACCCTGGTCATCAGGCTGCAATAAAATTGCGCCTACTCCCACCTGACTGGCATCTACTGCGAGAGCAAAACTTCGTCTGAAGTCAGGCGCCTGGAGCACTGGCATCTCGCATAAAATGGTCTTAACTCGGTGAAAGGCGCTCTCATAGTCTTCACTCCAGACCCACTTCTTACCCTTCTGCAAGAGATCTGTAAGAGGTGCCAGGAGGGTCGAATACCCCGGTACAAAACGGCGGTAGTAACCTACCACTCCTAAGAATCTCTGCAAGGCACGGCGACAGGTCGGTGCGGGGAACCGCCTGATCGCTTCCACTTTGGCTTCAGGAGGAGTGATGTAGCCATGGCCCACTCGGTAACCCAGGTATTGCACCTGAGCTTGTACAAATTCACACTTCTCCAAGTTGACAACTAATCCCGCTTCCTGGAGTCGTGCAAAGAGGGCTTCTACATTAGTCAGATGCTCAGCCCATGTTGTGTCATAGATGACCACGTCATCAATGTATACGACACAGTGAGTCAGACCATCAGTAACTCGGTCCATGAGACGCTGAAATGTGGCTGGGGCATTTCGCAGCCCATAAGGCATCACTTGGCACTGATAGACAGCGCCGTTGGCCACAAAACTCGCTATCTCCTTAGCCCGCTCCGTCAATGGGACCTGCCAGTACCCCTTGACAATGTCCACTTTGGTGATAAAAGTAGCTGACCCGATTCGGTCCACAGAGTCATCTACACGGGGCAAGGGATAAGTGTCTACTTTTGTTAGAGCATTAACCCGCCTGAAGTCAATACAAAACCTGACTTTGCCATCATGCTTAGGCTGCAGGGTGACTGGGGAACTCCATTGACTGTAAGTCCGAGTAATGAGCCTATGCTCAAGCATGTACTCCAACTCCTTCTCCACCAGAATTGCTTCAGGATACCGCGTGGTAACATCATCCATTATGGTCAACAAATACTTGTGACCAGCCCTGGTAGTAGGCAGAGGACCTACTATATCAATCAAAACCCTCGTGAAGGGAGGATCAACAGCAGGGATAGGGTGGAGTGGCGCCACAGGGGGTGTCTGATTAGGCTTGCCTACCACTTGACAAATGTGGCAGCACTTAAGAATCGTGGCTACTTCTCCAGACATGCTGGGCCACCAAAAATTGCGACGCAGGCGAGCGACGGTCTTTCGGATGCCCAGGTGTCCAGCCATGGGCCCCTCATGTGCCAACAGCACAAGTGCCTCACGCAGCTTCTGCGGCACAACTCACCACCGTCACTCTCCTGCCATCTACGACACAACACCACTTGATGCAAGACAAACTCCTCCTTGTCCTCCAACTCCTCGCTTCCCTCACCCACTCGAGCAAAGGAGGCCAACGCCGGATCCTCCTGCTGCCCACGAATGAGCTCTGCAGGCTCTAGCTGGGTAAGAGAAAGGGGGACTATAGGGTCATGGGGTTGAGGCAACGCTGCAACCCTACGTCCCACACGGCCTCGAGGACGGAGAGCTGGCCCAGGCTGCTCCGCTCTTGCCATGTGATCCGGTGAGTCCTCAGAAGGATCATCACCACCAGCCAGGCAGTCACCAGGCAAGGGAACAGCTCGCTCCCTGCCTCCGAGATGCTCCACAGGGGGAGAAACCTCCAACCCCCCCACAGAACTGGAAGTCTCCCCCCCTGGGCGCCAACTTCCAAAAAACTGCCTGACTCATCATGCTGTGGCCTGTGCTGAACATCAGAGCCTCCAGCCTCCACATCAGGAAGCGACTCAGCACGAGTGCTCCGGAGTGCTCTGCAGAGTGAGGATAACCATCAAAGAACTCAGCTACCCCCAACACTCCGTCCTCACTCTCAGCAACAACTCCCAAAGTCGAGTCCGGTGCATTAACAAGTGACTCTACACCGTCACCGTCAGCCTCTACACCTGAACTCAATGGTGAGCCCAACACTGGCTCCACCACATCAGCACTGCTACTCCCATCTGGAGTCAATCCCACCTGGCTGCTAGCAACCTCCTGGGTAGTAACAGGCTCTCTCTCAGCCCAGCGGGCCTGAGAGCGGGTAACAACATTTACAGAGTCTTGCACCACTGGCCCAGACTCTTCAGCAACCTCATCCTCATCAGAGGTTGGGATCCATACACGACCACCAGCCAAATCATTCCCAAGCAGGAAGTCCACTCCTGCGACTGGCAGTTCGTCTGCCACTGCTACCTGCGCCGTAGCAGTGACAAGAGGACATGACAGCATCACCTCAGCCGTCACGAAGTCCTCCACAGTGTTAAGTCCACGACACAACACTGCCTTACTAGATGTCACCTTCTTCCCAGTGACATTTCGGCACACTGACTGCTGTGCTCCCGTATCACGCAGTACAGTGATGGGATACTTGGTGCCATCAATCTCAACAGTGCCCCCACACAGGAAAGGACGGCACCAGTCAAGCTCACTATCCTTAACAACAGTGGGCGAGGCAACAGGGGGAGGGGCAGGTGGGCCAACCTGCTCTCTCTCCTCCAAACACAACTCAGGCACACGCCGTGCCTTCTCACTTCTAAAGCCTGATGGAGCAGTCAACTCATCACCACAAACTTTATCTGGCCACACCAACAAGGCAACTGGTTTCTGCGAGGACTTTGGAGTTTCAGCTGTTACTAATTTTGGGCAATTGAACTTAAAATGCCCTTTCCCTCGGCAGTGATAGCACGTAGGCTGGGAATCATACTTGGGCGTTCTAGGGGCCGCCTTCCCCGCCGTCCCGTCCTTCGCAGAAAAAGGAGGGGTGAGGGCCTGGGGCTTTCCCAAAGCCATCTTACTGCCGAATCTAGTATATCGCCTAAAGTGGCCTGGAGAGCCTAAGGAAGAACTGCCACCACTCCCTGGGCCTCCCTTAGGACCACCTTCCTTACGACTCCAACTCCCAGGCTGCTGCACAGGACGGTGGACCAACACATAATCATCAGCCCATGTAGCAAGGTCCTAAACTTCTTCTCCCTCAACAGAGGTACCAGCTCCTTATCAGCAATGTCGATGAACTGTTCCATAACTATTAACTCCTTTAAAGCCTTGAGAGAGTCAACACCCTCGCTAGCAACCCATCTCTCAAACACTTGCTCCAGTGAACGAGCGCATTCGAGGTAGGAGTCACTTGCTCGCTTCCTCTTTCCTCTGAATTGCAAGCGATAGGCTTCTGGTCGCAGCTCATATGCCCGCAAAATGTCAGCCTTAAACTCCTCATAATCATCCAGATCATCAGCTGACATTTTATCATAAACTTCCAAGGCTTTTCCCTTGAGTTTATTCGCGACCAAGCCTACCCATCTCTCTCGAGCCCAAGCAAACTCCTTGGCTTTCCTCTTGAAGCGGACAAACCATTCAGCCATCTGAGACTCATCAAATTCGGGGACTAGCTGGAGACTTTGAACTAACGTACGCTCAACACTCTGTTCTCCTCCTCCTCCTACACTACCAACAACTCCAGAAGTACTTACTGCATGTTCTCTCCCACTCCAACTCTCTATCTTTATCTGCCCTTTCTCTCTCCATTTCCAATCTCATCATCTCCATCTCTCTAGTCTCCTTCTCTGCTGCTAGTCTCTGAAGTTCTCGTCTTTCTTCCGCCTCTCTAGCCTCTTGCTCTGCTGCTAGTCTGTTTGACTCTCGTCTCTCTTCCGCAGCTAATCTCTTCAACTCTCGCCTCTCTTCTGCTTCTATCTCCATTTTCCTCATTTCCAGCTTCAATCGCAGTTCCTCTAGTCTGGCAGCTGACTGGACACTATCAGCAATACTGCTTGCTGGACTAGATCGTCGGGAGCCTTCCCTGCTTCCGATACTTCTGCCAGGGCTAATATATCCCACATCACCTTCATTGGGACCGCCACGTGCGTTATCATGACACGTAGTAAATGCGTCCTCACTGACCCCACGCGCGGCCACCGACTCATCATACCCACGTGGTGAGTCTCGCCGGCTCACACTCGCATCCTCACCCTCCACTGCTGGGGTGAAAAGACCAGTAACTCTCTCCATGGTGCTCACAAGGACTCGTTCTCACAAACAATAAAATAATATAAGTTATAATACCCCACACAATAACACTACACACTATAAAGCACTTGGTTTATCGTGGCGAGGTCGCCACTGTTATGGTTTTAACAGTAGTACATCACCCGGCTGCGGTTAACTGCTACAGCTAACTAGACTGTTATTCTGGCAAAATCGCCAGCTTAGTTACGGTCAGTACAGTGGGGATTATAAAACACTCCACAGAGTCCCCACTACTATAACTCACAGCCGCCGTAACCCTCAGGTTCTTTCAAGGTCGCCAACAGTGTATAATTTCCCCCCACTGTAAGGGAATCTCCTCAGCAACTCCTTCTCCTCCTGTACCCAACCAAGTAGAATTTATAAATGGTAGATGTTATGTGTAACAGGCCGAGGCCTTAATATTCCCTAGAGAAACCGCCCACAAGGACAATTCCACCCACTTCTCTATGAAGTATTAATGCCTCTCCGCACGCCTTGTCCACAGACGGTGATGAATCACAGACTGTGACAACATGCGGAGTATATATATATTACTATACTATCCTACTACAACCAGTGCTTACTAACACCTGTTAGACTGACATCCCTGGCCTACTACTACTGCAATATATGATGTGTACAGCACATCCGGTGATATACACACAAGCCCAGAAACCACCTACGGGTGACACCCACTATATACTCGTCGCAGACACGTCTGGCGGACGACAATTACGCACTACTGGCCGACATGAAGCCTCTCAGCCTTCAATGGTGTGCGTGGCTACTACCACTACAATACAGTTTACTACTGAAACTATACAAAAGATGGTGGGGGCACACAGCCACCCAACAGAACACACTGGTGACCACAGCCACAAACAGCAACAACGGGACGAAACAATAACGCGTCCCTCCGCGTCGCCACACCCGAGTGGACGAACGCACAACAGGAAATGCAGCCCCAACGTGCTACACTTTCCTCAGGACAACAAGCCCGTTGTTCTACACAGCCACGGTCTACACAGTAGCAAGCCAACTACTCAACAGGAGGGCACTAGCGAGTAACAAGAACAGCCCAGCAACACGTGTCTCCACCCTGTGCCAGAAACCAAGAGCGCACGTGTCTACCTCCGCTGAAGACTGGCTGGTTACTGACTCCCGCTTGCAACGAGAAGCGAGAAGGAGGGGGGTTGTCTGCTCAGCAGAACAGCCCGAGGGGCTCGCGATGGGTGGCCATAGGCTTCACATATAATAATATAATAAATTAAAGGGGATTAAGACGGTGCCCATCACATATATATATATACTATATATATATATATATATATATATATATATATATATATATATATATATATATATATATCTATCTATCTATCTATCTATCTATCTATCTATATATATATATATATATATATATATATATATATATATATATATATATATATATATATATATATATATATATATATATATATATATATATATATATATATATATATATATATATATATATATATATATATATATATATATATATATATATATATATATATATATATATATATATATATATATATATATATATATATATATATATATATATATATATATATATATATATATATATATATATATATATATATATATATATATATATATATATATATATATATATATATATATATATATATATATATATATATATATATATATATATATATATATATATATATATATATATATATATATATATATATATATATATATATATATATATATATATATATATATATATATATATATATATATATATATATATATATATATATATTTAAGAAATGAGAAGAATATCTTACAACTATAAGGCACAACATAAAAAAAAAAGTAAACATCTTACAACGACATGGGAAGTAAGAATAGAATGAATACCTTAAAATTACAATACAAAATATGAAAAATGATTACTTCTTCCCACGCGACACAGTTTTAAAATACTTGTACCTTTGCCTTTACTGGTCTTCAGTATAAGATCCATATTCCTTGTTCATTCCTATCATGTAATCCCTGACAGTCTTCCCACCTAATAAAATGATACCGTTTGGTATCATATACGTCTCAGCTTCTGATGGCCTTGATTAAATCACGATACAGAACTGCTGTCGAAATTTTCTCTGGATTTTCTACGTCCTTGGTGTATTGTTTGGCCGTCGACGACGTGTTGATAGGCTCCTGTCTCCTGGGAGGGCAGAGGGCAGGGAGCCGGTTACCAGACTCTTGAAAAAAGAAAAATAATATTCAGCATAATTAAAATGTATAGAAGAAATGAAAAATTAAATAATAAATAAAACTTCACGATAATTACCCTTCACCGCTGAGTCTCGCTGATGACCGATGAATTTTCCTTGATGGCACACTCTTTTTGGTTGACAGCAAGCTTCTGAAATGTATGAAAAGACATGTTAGATGAAAAAGTGATAATTGAGAGCTTACCCATGTAGTGATTGTCTCTGCAGTGGAGTATTTGTCTCACTGCCAGACGACCCGCAGCTTATTGCTGACACAACACTTCTGTAAATATGCAATGTAGAAATTGACGTGAGATATATCGATAAGTAATATTTTACATCCTGTCATAACATTTGCAAACGATATTACCTAGATACTTACACATCATCGCCGAAACTTTTTGCTGGAAAAAAAAACACAGTTAATATTTATATACATAATAGTATGTACGCACGTATACGCCAATTACAAAGGTTTTCTTATATCTATAACTCACCTTTTCTCCTAAGGAGGCCTTTGCCAGCCCTGTTGCCTCATTAATCTGAGGCTCTTGAAGACAGCCAGTCCTGGAGGCACCTTGTCGCTGAATTCGTAATAGCGACTGGCTGTTGCTAGCGAGTGGCCAGCCAAGTTGGCCACTTTTTGCCTCAGGACGGGTCCTCTGATTTATCCCACAGAGCTGTAATCTGGGACCTCCTCAGAATCTTTGAAGTTATTTTTGCGTCAGACTGCAGAATCCGGTTGACATTATGGAACTACATATTCGTGCAGCACCCCCTTGCCATGGCGCTCCTTGTCGGAGACATAAAGCAATGAGGCCCACTGCAAGGCACCGGTAGTGGGCGGTAATGCTTCACATATGCTAGGAGCGCTCTTTCCTCATCCTCATCAATAAATAACAGTGACGCACCTGATAATGAGAAAAAAATGTAATTATTAGTTGTAATTTAATGCTAAACAAATAAAACAATAATTGGGGCACCTAGAGCCAGAGTAATGTAAGCGACACTCCGGCCGAAATGTTAATTTTTATTGCATTGTCTTCCCCCACCTTTTTACTGTGGCGGGAAGCAGAGTAGAAATCAGAATGGACACCGTACACAGCGTATCACTGTTTGTAATACAAAATTTATTCATCATTGCTCTCTGGTACACTGGCTTAGAGTTATAGTGTACTTGTAAGGGCTAATACTGCCTTGTAGGAATAGGCTCTTTAGGCTAAGGCTAGAAGGAACACTGACATAAAACTGTTGGTATGGAAAGAGTACCAACTATTGGAGCTAATGCTAATTGAGGAAACTGAATTAAAAGCATTCAGTGGAGGGTTTTTTTTTATTACAAAAATAGTTGGGTACACATATAAATAATATTTACAATAATAATTTTAATAAGTTTGTATGCGATTGTGTATGTATGAATGTATGTATGAATGAGTGAATGTGTGTGAATGTGTAGTGTTTTGTGTTGCATATTATACAAATATAAATAAAATGAATAATATAATAATACGAGAGTAAGACAAATATACTATATAAAAAAGTAAATAATTAATTAGTATGCCATGAAATGGTGAGACAGGAAATGTATGGTGATAACAGAAAATGCAATGATTGTAGGGCAGACTTAAGTAAATGGCCGCTACAATACTCCCCCCCTAGTTTCGAGGGAGGAGAAACGAGATTTTCCTGGTGCGGCTGGGTGAGTCAGGACCGTCCAGGG
Source organism: Portunus trituberculatus (assembly GCF_017591435.1). Classification (NCBI taxonomy): domain Eukaryota; kingdom Metazoa; phylum Arthropoda; class Malacostraca; order Decapoda; family Portunidae; genus Portunus; species Portunus trituberculatus. The sequence goes on along the minus strand of NW_025541581.1, from coordinate 187,761 downwards.
ACGTTGTGGCGACCACCTTAGGTTGAGCAGGGTCAAGCAGGTAGGCCGGTTTGACCCGGTCCATGGACACAGCGTCCTGAGTGCCGTTCCGGTCGATGGTCACAGTCTTGCGTGTCCGCCGCACGATAGGGCCCTTGGTATGGTTGTGAGAGGGGGCGCTGAACAGCATCGACGCGGACGAAGACGTGTGTACAGGTGTCCAGGTCCTGGCTCACAAAAATCTTCTTAGGAGAGGAGCGAGGCTGGACTGGCTGTAGGTTGCGCATGGAGGCGGGTGGCGAAATCTCGGGCACTGCACAGGTCTGGCTCTTGTGAGGGCACCAGCATCTCGCCGGGAAGCCTGAGGTTGGCGCCATACACCAACTCGGACGAGGAATGCTGGAGGTCTTCCTTGAGAGGACCTGATGCCGAGGAGGACAAGAGGAAGAGCCAGGGACCAGTGTTCGCGCTGTGAGGCGGCCATCAGGGAGGACTTGAGCTGGCGATGGAATCTCTCAACCATCCCATTTGACTGGGGATGGTAGCTCGAAGTCCTGTAGCGCCGTATGCCGAGAAATACCATGATCCTATTCCAGACATTAGCCTCGAACTGGCCACCACGGTCTGAGGTGAGGCTCAGAGGAACACCGAACCTTGAGACCCAAGTGGCGATGAAAGCGTTGGCGACGGTGTCGGTGGTGATGTCTGGAATAGGTGTAGCCTCAGGCCAGCGTGTAAACCGGTCCACGCACGTAAGGATGTAGCGGTGGCCGGCAGAGGGCGGCAGCGGCCCGACCAAGTCAATGTGGATATGGTCGAACCGTCTGGAGACTGGAGGAAAGGTGCCAGGCGGAGTGTGTGTGACGAGTCACCTTGGAGGCTTGGCAGGCGGTACAGGTGCGGGTCCACAGTCTGACATCTCTGTTGATGCCTCCCAGATGAAGCGAGAAGTCAGCAGGCGCTGGGAGGCACGGATACCAGGGTGAGAGAGGTCATGTAGCTGACGGAAGGCCTTGACGCGATGCTGCTGAGGCAAGTAAGGGCGGACGGCCTCTGTGGAGACGTCAGCATACAGAGAGACCTTGGTACCTGGGAGTGTGACTTTCTTCATCTGGAGCGCCGAGTTCTGCAGGAGGTTTTCCAGCTCGGGGTCGCCGGACTGGTCGGCAGCTATGGCAGTGTAGTCGATGGAGGACACAGCAGAGATACCACGGGAGAGCGTCAGCTGGGGCGTTGTCGACACCTTTGATGTACCGGATGTCGGTGGTGAACTGAGAAACGAAGTCCATATGGCGAAGTTGCCGAGGAGAGTAGGTTGCCTTGTTTCTCAGGAAAATGGTGGTGAGTGGCTTGTGGTCGGTGTAGATGTGGAAGCGGCGGCCTTCTATGTAGTACCGGAAGCGCTTGACGGCCTTGTAGATTCCGAGGAGCTCACGGTCGTAGGCACTGTAGTTGGCTTCGGCAGTGTTGAGCTTCTGGGAAAAGAAGGCGAGCGGCTTCCAGGCACTGTCCACGAGCTGCTGGAGGACAGCACCAGTCCCATTGCCAGAGGCGTCAGTTGCGATGCTCACCTCTGCGTCGGGGACAGGGAAGGACAGTAAAGTTGCGTCGCTGAGGGCCTTCTTGGCAGCGAGGAAGGCAGCGTCAGTGTCCGGTGTCCAGGTGAGCATGACCGACTGACCACGCTTGCACGGCTTGATCATGGCGTGTAGAGGCTGCAGCAGGAGAGAGCAGTGTGGAATGAAGCGGTTGTAGTAGTTCACCATGCCCAAGAACTCTTTGAGCTGGCGCTGGGTAGATGGCTTCGGGAACTGCTGGATGGCTTCACATTTAGTGGCAAGTGGAGTGATGCCTGCTGGAGTGACGGTATGACCAAGGAAGGTGAGCTAGGCCACGCCGAACTCTGACTTGTCGGCGTTGATCTGGACACCGTAGTCCTGGAGGCGGCGGAAGACTTGTTCGAGGTGCTGTCTGTGCGAGGCTTCGTCGGGGCTCGCGATGAGAAGATCGTCGATGTAGGCGAAACAGAAGGGAAGACCGCGGAGGACCTCGTCGATGAACCTCTGGAACGTCTGTGCCGCATTCCTGAGGCCAAAGGGCATCCTAACGTATTCGAACAGACCGAAGGGAGTGATGATGGCAGTCTTCGGTATGTCGTCAGGATGAACAGGAATCTGGTGGAAGGCCTTGATGAGGTCGATGCGGGAGAAGATGGTGGAACCAGAGAGTTGCGACGAGAACTCCTGCAAGTTACTTGGAGTAGGCAGTAGTCACCTGCCGCCCGGTGGAATACTCCAGGAGAGGTACTTACGGGGATGTAGGCAGTGCTGCAGACTGAGTGATTCCCCGTGTCCTCTCTTCCCGGTTCCCTTTGTGGTCTCATTTATACAATTGAGCAGCTGCAGCCTGCCCTCTAAAGACAACTTCTACTACTTCCTACACTACACTACAACACCTTACACTTTTACACTCTCTTCAAATCAAAATTTAATAATGGCTTCACCACGCCCTGCCTCGGAGTCCCCTCTGGGAGGGACCATAAATGTCCCCAGGTCGGACTGCCCTCTGCTGTCGACCTTGGGTGTCTTGACACTTCATCTAATACTTTCACTATCAATTTCTGCAACATTCGTGGCCTTCGTTCTAATTTTCAATCTGTGGAACACCACCTCTCCTCTACTAAACCTCATCTTCTCTTCCTAACCGAAACACAGTTGTCTGTGACTACTGACAGCAGCCCCTTTTCTGTTCCCTCCTACTTGCTCTATCCTCATTTTCAATCCAAAGCTGGATGTTGCGCATACGTGCGTAACGACACCACTTGCTCTCGTGCCCACAATCTTGAATCTTCAGAATTTTCTACCATCTGGCTAAAACTTCAATGTCACTCTCTAACTAAATTCATCTGTGCTGTATACCTCTCACCTAATTCCTCTGACTATGTAAAATTCTTTGACTATTTGACTTCCAAGGTGGAGCACATCTTATCTCACTTTCCTTTTGCTGAGATCTCCATTTTAGGGGATTTCAATGTTCACCACCAGCTTTGGCTTTCATCTTCTTTTACTGACCAACCTGGTGAACAAACCTTCAACTTTGCTATCCTTCATGACCTAGAGCAGCTAGTGAAGTTCCCTACCCGTATTCCTGACCGCCTTGGAGACACGCCCAACATTCTTGATCTTTTCCTAACCTCCAACCCTTCTGCTTACTCTGTTAAACTTTCCTCTCCGTTGGGCTCCTCCGACCACAATCTAATTTCCGTTACCAGTTCTATCACTCCAGTGCAGCCTCAGGACCCGCCTAAGCGGAGGTGCTTCTGGCATTTTAACTCTGCTAAGTGGAAGGAACTAAGGCAGTACTATTCTGATTTCCCTTGGGATGATTATTGTTTTCATGTCAGAGATCCTTCTCTTTGTGCCGAGCGCATAACAGAGGTGATTATCTCTGGCATGGAGCTATACATTCCTCATACTTTCTCTAACCCTAAAGCTAAAAAGCCTTGGTTTAACTCTGCTTGTTCTCGTGCTGTCAATGATAGAGAGGCGGCTCACAAACGGTTCCGTAGCCATCCAACTGCTGAAACTCATGCCCTATATATTTCTGCCCGTAATCATGCCAAATCTATTCTCCAACTTACTAAAAACTCTTTCATCAATAGAAAATGTCAAAGTCTTTCCAATTCTAACTCCTCTCGAGATTTCTGGCATCTAGCCAATAATATCTCTAACAACTTTACTTCTTCGTCTTTCCCTCCTTTACTTCATCCAGATGGCTCTACAGCTGTCTCTTCTTTTCTAAAGCTGAACTCTTCGCTCAAACCTTTGCTACCAACTCAACTTTGGATGATTCTGGGCATATTCCTCCTACTCCTCCACCCTCTGACTACTTCATCCCTAAAATTAAAATTCTTTATAAAGACGTTTTCCTGGCCCTCTCTGGCCTTGATTCTCGGAAGGCTTACGGTCCGGATGGAGTCCCTCCTGTTGTTCTCAAAACTGTGCTTCCGAACTCGCTCACTGCCTGGTCAAACTCTTTCATCTGTGTCTCTCTACTTCTATTTATCCTTCTTGCTGGAAGTTTGCTCACATTCAACCTGTCCCTAAAAAGGTGACCACTCCAATCCTTCTAACTACCGCCCTATAGCTTTGATTTCCTGCCTTTCTAAAGCCTTTGAGTCTATCCTTAATAGGAAGATAATGAGGCATCTATCAGCTCACAACCTTCTCTCTGATTGCCAGTATGGTTTCCGTAAAGGCAGATCTACTGGTGATCTTCTTACTTTCCTAACTGAATCTTGGTCATCCTCTTTTAGGGACTTCGGTGAAACCTTTCCTGTCGGCCTTGACATATCGAAAGCCTTCGATAGAGTCTGGCACAAATCTTTAATTTCTAAACTACCCTCCTACGGATTCTATCCTTCTCTCTGTACCTTCATCTCCAGTTTCCTTTCCGATCGTTCTATTGCTGCTGTAGTAGACGGTCACTGTTCTTCCCTAAAACTATCAACAGTGGTGTTCCACAGGGTTCTGTCCTATCACCCACTCTCTTTCTATTATTCATCAATGATCTCCTAAATCTGACTCAATGCCCTATCCACTCCTATGCTGATGATACCACCCTGCATTATTCAACAGCGTTCAACAGACGCCCAACCCAACAACAATTAAATGACTCAAGGCGAGATGCTATAGGACGCCTAACTTCTGATCTTTCACTTGTTTCTGATTGGGGCAGAGAAAACCTGGTTTTGTTCAATGCCTCAAAAACTCAATTTCTACAACTATCTACTCGACATAACCTTCCAGACAACTATCCTCTCTTCTTCAATAACACTCAACTTCCCTCTCCTCTACATTAAACACACTCGGTCTATCCTTCACTAAAAATCTAAACTGGAAATTTCACATCTCTACTCTTGCTAAATCAGCTTCCAAGAAGTTAGGTGTCCTATGGCGTCTTCGTCCATTTTTCTCTCCTCCCAGCTGCTTGCTCTGTACAAGGGCCTTATCCGCCCGTGTATGGAGTATGGCCCTCATGTCTGGGGATCCACACACAGCTTTACTAAACAAGGTGGAATCTAAAGCTTTTCGTCTTATCAACTCTTCTCCTCTAACTGACTGTCTTGATTCTTTAAGTCACCGCCGCAATGTTGCATCTTTATCTGTCTTCTACCGCTGTTTTCATGCTGTCTGCTCTTCTGAACTTGCTAACTGCATGCCTTCCCCCCTCCTGCGGCCTCGCTGCACAAGACTCTCTACTTCTACTCATCCTTATTCTGTCCATCTTACTAATGCAAGAGTTAACCAGTATCTTCACTCCTTCATTCCCTACACTGGTAAACTCTGGAACTCTCTACCTGTGTCTGTATTTCCACCTGCCTATGACTTAAACTCTTTCAAAAGAGGAGTGTCAAGACACCTCTTACGTTAACTGGACCCTCCTTTTAGATTTTTTTTGTTTTTTCTCTTTCTACTTTCTTCTTAACAGGGCCTGGCAACCAGCGGGATTTTTTTTTTTCCAACACTTTGTTTGCCCTTGGCCAGTGCCCTTGTAATGTAAAAAAAAAAAAAAAAAAAGTTAGGCACAGGATAACGGTCTTCCTTGGTGCAAGAGTTGAAAGCTCTGTAGTCTCCGCAGGGTCGGATGTCGCCGTTTTTCTTTGGGACGACGTGAAGAGCTGATGACCAGTTGCTGCTGCTGGGCCGCACAATACCTTGCCGCATCAGAGACTCGAACTCGGCCTTGGCCTGGCGGTAGCGTTCGGGAGCAAGACGGCGGGCCTTGGCGTGTACAGGCGGTCCTGAAGTCTTTATGTGATGCTGCACATGGTGTTTAGCGGGCACGCAGGCTGAGTAGGGTTGAGTCAGCGTGGGGAAGGACTTGAGTAAAACAGCGAACTGGTGGTCCCCTTTAATGACAGAGAGGAGAGTGCTGTCTCCTGGTGCTGGTCGAGCAAAGGAGGAGACAGAGGTCAGAGGGTCGACTAACCTGCGGCCTTTAACGTCGACCAGCAGGTTGAAGTGCTTGAGGAAGTCTGCTCCGAGAATTGCCTGCTGCAGCTGTGGAGACTGACATTAACTACTTGCTTTGTCAGGCTCTTGGCTAATGGAGAACAACCACCTAGGATCAGTTACCAATCAAAATCTTGGAACTGGTTTAAAAAAAATATGTGTAACTCAATAATTTGAGGATCTGCAGTGTTTTTATTGCTAAAATTGAATTCCTTGACCCCAAAAACCTTAGAATTGATATGTTACATTATAAAATCGGCCAATAAATGACGAAATGACAGCCATTTAAAGATTTTGGATCCTCGCGGCGGCCATCTTGGACGTCATCTTGAATTTCTCAATTTCCTCAATGATGCCAGCTTGGCATCATTCAGATTCTGATTCTGCATAACTTCATCTACCAAAATCAATCATAACCTGCTTGGGGGGTATTTTTGCAAGGTTAGGGTTCTGCTACCAGACTACATCCCTTTAGTGCTGTTGGTTGTTGCTAAGTATTTTTAAATTTCAGATCGAGACCTGCAATGAATGCCAGCGTTTCAGTTCAATCATAACGCAAGCCCCTACCATGAAGCCCATAAAGGTGGAGAAATTCTTGGAACTGGTAGGACTTAATCTGATTTGGTAAGAATGACCTTTATTAATTTTTTACTGCATTGTCGTTTGGTATTTAAACTGGCCAGTTTTTTTTATTTTTTTATTTATACCATGTGGGCTTTTCACAGGAATTTATGGACTGAAGGGGGTACTTTTTGTGGTACCTCCTTTCTCAAAGCCCACCCGCTAGGAAACCGTTGCCCCGAGTGAGGAAGCCCAACCTACACTCAGACCGTGGACAGGATTCGAACCCGTGCGCTTGGAGACCCCGCGGATCCCAAAGCACGCATGGTTTCACTGTACCACGGCGGCCCCTAACTTAACTTACATTTCCTATAATTGAAGCTCATAAAAATCATAAGGACTGCTTATACTGCTTGATGATTCAATTTGACTTGATGCAACTGTTGCAGTGTGGTGCTTGGTAAAGTGTTTGTATTATGGTGTTTGGGCAAATGCGTTTTCATATAATAGCAATAAGAAAAATGGGCTTAGAAAGTGGTGCTTGGGTAAATGTGTTTGCTTGGCAGTGCTTCGGCCAGTGAGTTTCCATTGTTGTGCCTTGGGAAATGTGTTTGCATTCTGGTGCTTGGGCTAATAAGTATGCTTTTTGGTGCTTGGAGAAATGTTTGAATCTAAGTGATTTGGGAATTGAATTTGGATTGCATGATTACTTGATGTGAGGGTTGTATACATATATTTCACAAAAAAAAACTTTTTTGTGAGTCTTTTCTTCATATACACAATTGAAAGCTTCTCTCTCTCTCTCTCTCTCTCTGCTTGTTTGTGTATGTATATTTTCAAAATTTGCATTAATAGTTGCTGTTTGTTTTTTTTTCTATTTGCATGAATTTTTGTTTGAAAGCTTAATCCCGCTATAATATTTAGGTCCCCTGCCTCTTAGTTCAGAGGGCTACAGGTATGTTTGTACGTTCGTCGATTACTACTCCAAGTTTGCAGATTTTTTTTTTCCAATTAAGGATAAGAGTGGCAAAGTAGTCTCAGGATGCATTAGGTAAGATTATCTACTGGTAAATTACTGCAATTTTACTCCCCGCCCAGAAACAAACTCTTGCAAACCCGAAATGAACTGTTTGTTGAGGGCTTGTGATAGTTGTTTCTCGAGTCTGTGCTCTGCGTATGGCAGAGAAGTGTTTGTTTCATGTACTTTGAACGTTTGCATCCAAATAACTAAAATAAACATATATAATTATAATACAAGCATTACTGAATATTTCATATTAGCTAACTTATTAAAAAGGCCATCATATTGAGGAAAATACGTAGTTGGTGGCAAGTCGCATGCATGTACACTTAACCTTGGCGGGCTTACAAGGGTCACAGTACCTATGTTTACATCCGCACAAGAAAGTAGTTCTCTCAGGCCAATTCATACAAAAAAATGTTTCTGTATGTATGTATGTATCTCTCAGTGGAGTGCATAGACATAATCTTAAGTTGAATATGTCTGTATCATTATATTATTGCCATATTATGGACTAATGAAGTGCAAGGGAGTTTGTTTTGTATTGGTCCGCCGCCGAGCGGTGTTTCTTGGCGGGACGTAAGGGTGGCTGGGAGGAGCCCTTTGTCATTGTGGGAGACACCTTATATTGCAGTCAACAAAGGTATGTAATTTGATTTGTAGCATTAAAGGCAAGTACCATGATCAGTGCGATCCTCTTGACTATGAAATTATACTGGTGCTCTCACGGCTGTCTTGAAAATTAGTACGTACAAGTGAGTGCTCCCTTAGGGCCATGGCCATGATCGAGTCAGTTTGAAAATTTCGTGAACCCAGCCTCGGTATACTGAACGTTAAATACGCTACCGTAGTGTATGGATGGGTTTGTAGGTACCATGGATCTATATACTAGTTAGGGGTATACGCTGTAGCAGCGCTTAGCCACAGAGCTTAACTCCATCTCGTCCATGGAGGGTATATGGGCCTGCTACTCTGGGAAACTGGGCCAGTGACATACCGTGCAGGTTAGCACAGTTCACCTCGGGAGGCTGGGGCACAATTAACCCCTGCCTGTCATTTGTTATCCATTCACTGCTGAGTGGACAGGGGCTAGGGATAAAGAGACACCCCTTCTGCATGACTAATGTTTTAATGTTTGTCAAGATTTACCCTGAGAGTAAAAAACACTCCTGCTATCCCAGATTGATGCGATGATATCACAGTTTTTGCAGACAATGACAGGGGTTGAGAGGGTAAAGCATCCCTTTAGGTGTGGGGTTCAGGGCTGGGAGCATTTATAACCCCGATCCCTGTTAGGTAGGCTAGCTTAGGCGTTTTGTTAATTCATGGTAATTACCTTTAATTTCAATTTTATTTGATCTGTGTAATGGGGAATGTATATCTGAGTAATATATCAGCTTCCCCCTCACTTATATCATCCCCAACCCCCTAGCCCCAACAAACTTGGGGATGTAGGGGAGGAAGTCTTTTTTTTATACTTCCAGGTACAGTTATTACTGGTTCAGAAGTTTGGATCGAGGTATCAAAATCATACCATCAAGACTTAGTAACCAAAGTTATCCCCACTATATACTCAGATCTACTGATTTAATGTAAAAATTTTCCATTTTGAGTGTCATACTGACTGACAATATCTCACTTATTTTGTGTGCCTTGTTTAATACTTTGAGAATGAGTGGAAGTTGTGGTGATAAAGATTTCATAAGAAATTATTACATCAAGGAAAAAGTAAGGAAACATAGATTGAGACAACATTATATTAGAAAGAAAATGTCAGAAAGGGAAGCAAAAAAGAAAAGGAAACGAGAAGAAACACGAGCACAGAGTCTTGCTAGAAGAGTTTTGGGTAATAGTGGGCTGGAAAACTTTACAATTTTAACTAGTGATCCTTTACAGGTTCCTAATACCACTGATACTTCAGAAAGTAATCCAGGGTACAGCTGTGTTAATTATTCAGATGACAAGTGTGTCAATTCTTCAGATGAGGCAGTAGCCCCAATTAATTGTTGTGATGGGTATAGTTCAGAAGTGAGTGAAGGTGATGCAGAGGTGTTAGGTCATTATAATTTACATGCTGAAGCTGATGCTCCTGGTACCATCTTGGATGATTTAAGATATGCAGCTGTCAAAACATGCATGACTACAGTGCAGGTCGATGCTGTTCTTACTGTTCTACACAAACACAGGAACCTTTTTGGCATTCTCCCTAAATCCTATAAATCACTTTGTAAAGTCACATACCCTCCTGTAACTCCAGACCTCAAAAGCAAGTCAGGGCATAATTACTACTATTTTGGGCTAGAGGCCCAGTTGAAGTTTTACTTAGAACTTTATCCTGAAAATGATGTAAAGAAACTTAATATCTTGTCCATCACAGTTAACAATGATGGCTTACCCTTATTCAAAAGTAACGGCATGAGTTCTTGGCCTATACTAATTAAGATTGCTAATTTAAGACCAAAGAAGGTATTTCCAGTTGTTTTAACTGCTGGATCAGGGAAGCCTTGTGACTTGGAATATTTCGAGGATTTCATCACAGAAGCCAAGCACTTAATGGAAAATGGATTTGTGTTTCATAACCAGAAGTTGTTATTAGCAATAACAGCCATCATTTGTGATGCCCCTGCCCGGGCTCATGTAAAGCATATCAAACAGTTCTCTTCAACATTTGGGTGTGACCAGTGCGAGAGTATAGGGTTCCATGATGGATACCGAATGACTTGGCCTCGTACTTGGAAGCTTCCGCTCAGGACTGATGCTAGTTTTAGAACTAAATCACAATCAAGTCATCACAAGGCAGATGGAAAGGACAGGCCATTCCTGAGACTGAATATAGACATGATCAGCTCCTTTCCCCCTGACTTTATGCACCAGGGGGGAGGGTGTATGAAGAAGTTATTGAAGTGGAGTGTGTTTGGGCCTAAATCAGCAGGAACCGGTCAGTCGAAATGTCGTATGTCAAGTAGAAACGTAGATACTCTCAACAAAAGAATGATACAGGTGAGGGATTTCATTCCCAGCTGCTTCAGCCGTAAGCCACGGTCATTCAAAGATTTTGCTTACTTCAAGGCAACTGAAATACGCCAGTTGCAACTGTACACAGCAAAGATTGTGTTCAAGAATCTGATGGCCACAGATGATATCTATCAGAATCTTGTCACATATAATAGTGTCTGTGCATTGCTTGTAGATGAAAGGACTGCACAACCTTACTCTGAGTACTGCCAGTTGCTAATGAAGAGATTTGTTGATAGTTGTCAGGAAATATATGGTAACAGTTTTTTGGTGTATCATGTACACAGTCATCTTCACTTTCCTTTAGTGGCTCAAATGTATGGTAGCATAGATAATGTCAGTGCTTATGCATTTGAAAGTTATCTAGGGCGACTGAAAAAAATGGTGATGTCTAGCCATCAGCCGATTATCTCTTTGGTCAAGGGTGTTCAGAGAATGCAAGCAGCTGAAAGTGTAATGAAATTGAAAAACTTTGCACACAGTATCAGTACTAAATCCCCAAACAACATATATGTTGATATCGAAAAAGACAAATGCTTCCAAGTGACTGCTGTCACTGATGAAACAGTGAGATGCATGGAGTATGTTATAGCTGGCCCATATTATAAAAAGCCTTTTGACTCTAGAAAGATTGGTTGTTACCAGGTACGAAGAGAAGAGTACCGGTATATCACAGTGAATGCATCTTACATCATGAAGTGCAGGAGGGGGATGAAGATAGATATTGATAAATTAGAAAACATGAATTTGCCAGAATATGAAAACATTTCCATATTTATGGCATTATTTCATGACCAAGACAACTGTTTATTCTAAGCATACTATTATATGAGAACTATGCATTATGGTTCTAACTAAAATGAAAATGTATATTAATAAAGTTTACATCAACAATTAGAGCTTTCACACGAGGGTCGTAGACACCTATCAATGCTAGAATGTTTAATTATTGCTGGAAAATAAGTACTTTTTGGGGCAAGTTTTATAAGCTTACGCAGATGTATCGTTGTACATTAATGAGTTTGAAATTTAAGTCAATTAATTACATGATAACTGACGGCGTATTGAATTGTTTAAGCATCTATTTATAATTTCAGATGATATTCATAAAACAGCTTATAATTGTATCAAGGCAAGCAATTTGTGATTTTCTACTGACCTTTATGAACGTATACCGATAAATACTTTCATTTGGATATACCAAACGCTAGGAAATCCATGTAATATTATAGAAAATTAATTTTTTGTGTCGCAAACTTAATGGTCCGGTACGACTTCTGCATCCTCGGGCCGGCAGCAAACCATAACATCAACACGAGGAACTGACTCCGATTGAGCACCAAAACCAAAACCCTTTGACATTTTAGCTATTTCGTTTGGTTTTCTTTTCCTTTTTCTAGCATCTGACGTGCAGTCAGCCACGGCACACGATAAATTAGGCATATTGGCCCCAGCAGAAGGTCTGAGAGGCTATTGTTTACAATCGTACCAGCAACAGCCTGCAGGTTTCCTAACATCGTACGTCCGCCAGCGGTGCTATTCTTTTTTATTTCACTGATTATCTTCATATATAGGACGTGACAGGGATATCCATTATTTTTTAACACTCTTAGATAAAATTTTTAAACGGAAATCAGCATTCTTTTATTTTTAATGTTCATACTTACTTCAACAAAAATTATTTACCTGTATGTAACTTTATCTTATAATACAATTAACTATGCCTTATCATACACCATTAAGTATGAATAATAACAGTAAGGTCATGTATTTAATTTTAAGTACCCATGTGCAGCAATTCATGTCCTATTTTCTTCTGCACATCAGTTTTCAAATTAGCTAAGACACCTCTTTGCACCGGGATATCGAAGAAAATTAAAAATTCTAGCGCTGATAGGTGTCTACGACCCTCACTGTGAAAGCTCTAATTGTCATAAACTCATGTAGTGTGTAAAAAAAAAAAAAAAAAAAAAAAAAAAAATCAAAAAGAATTAGAAAGTAATTTAGGCAGGCTACTTCCTTCTATATAACTTACTGTATAGAGCAAGGCATACAAATAAGAAAGAACTTTTCATACATTCTACTTAAGTTATTTAAATATGAAAGTTTAAAACCTCATTTGTATATTGTGTGGGATTACTTTTATGTTGATTTTACGTGAGGAAAGAGAAGTAAGTTTAAACTCAATAATGTTACATTAACTCTTCATGTTATATGTTACTAAGCATGTAATTTACTTAAACACTATTGCTCTAGTATTATAAAGACTTACAAAAAAATTTTTTTTTTGGTAATATTTACTAATAGCTTTGTTTTTTGGTAGATTTGAAATGTCTGGACGAGAATCTTCAGATTCAGAGGTTGAACCTCCTCGACCAAAGAAGATTTGTTCCTTGAAGTCTTCCACTAAGAATCGCTCTTCTTCAAGACAGTCAGAAAAAGCACAAGTAAGTAGCAGTGGTATTATTTTCTTCATGAATGTGTTGTAGTTTTTCAGACTGTTCAACATGTGCATGCATGAAATTCTGGTGGACAGTCAGTATGCATATATTATGTTATACAGTGATATACCATGCCAACGTAGTGTACAACAAATACATTTGTAATTCACCTGTGTAATACTTAAAAAATTGACACATTCACATAGAAATTAAGCTATTAATCTGCTCCTATATGGCAAAAAGTATTATTAACATGATTGATTGACTTAAGTGCATATATATAGAATGTATTGCATATGAATAGACTAAATTAGGTGATATGCTAATGTATTGTAACATACTAATATTTAATATTGTTACGAGTTTGTGTGTTTGAATGTGGCGCGGGCGGGGAGGAGGTGGCGGGAATTGTGTTGTCGGGAGTAGAGTGAGCAGCGAGGGTGGTGGTTGTTGTGACTGAGACCTGCCTTGGCGCCTGTGTGATTCTCGGGGGTTTTGCAAGTGTTTGAGTGCCTGTGCCTGCCTGTCGGCGTGCCTGAGTGTGTCCTGTTTGCCCTGGAGTGTCCTGGTGCCCTGTAAGTGCCTGAGAACTTTGCATTAAAGGAGTTAAAAGGACCTAACGCTTTGTGTTGCCCCCTGCCTGTGTGAGCCTGTCTTGTCTGGCTGGGCTGTCGTGGAACCTTTACTTGCTGACTGGTGGTGTTGTGGTGGAACCTGCTGTCCTGCCTGAAGGTGAGTGGTCGAAGGTACAGTGGGTGTTGTAACAATATGTACTAATATTTAGTCTGTATGTTGTGGACAGAAACAGTGGGCAGTGTTTGACTTTGCAGCAGACCATAGCCTGTTAACAGTTCCTGCAAGCTGGGTCAGGGCAGTTAAAAACTCATACATTAACACAGGTGCAACAAAAATAAAAACTAAATGTTTTTGGCCTAAAAAGGGATCAGATGAAGAATCAAGTGTTACAAGACTAATAAAATTATGTTCAGATCCAGACGTTGATAATTGGGATTTATTAGAAGGAGTATTTAAAGGCTTCTTCAAGAGCCACTGAGAAGGTGATGCATACATCACTGAGAAACTTGGTACAGTCAGTACCAGTTCTACTTCTTTCACTGATATTGAACAAGAAAACTTAGACATTCTCGAAAAAAAGGCTGCTTTAGCAGTGAAAGAAACATGAGGAACAGAGATGAGAAATATAGTAGGCCCAGCCCGAGAGGAATGAGTGACATCATTGACATGACCAGCAGATCCCCTACTCCAAATATACCCCGGACTCCCACTTCAATGTCCCAGACAGGGCATGACCCCATACCTAGTACATCATCATACAGCATACCTGGTATGCATTGTACAGTAATGTGTGCACATGTAGTACTTATTTCAATTTATATATTGCAATTATTAATTCTTATTCTTCAAAATATAAAAGTTGCAAGTAGCTATCAGCACTACCTTAGTTTCTTTGTATAACTTTCAAAATAAAGCTGTTTACATTTGTAATTAAGAGCAATACATTAAAGTCTAAGATTTTTTACTTTCCTTTCTTTGAATTTTATTTTACTAAACTGATTCCAGGTCCTGTTACTCCCAGGCTGCCAGCAGTGAAGCTTTATGACAGAAAACAGGGGTTCCAGTCAGCTCACAAGGAGACCCAAGGAGACAAGAGGGAGGACCAAGGAATTGGGAAAATAAAGGTGAGAAAAATACAGTACTTATTATAAGTCCTAGCACTATACTTTTTTAACTTTTTACATTTCTTTTCACTAATGTCAAATAGTATACTGAGAATAATTTTATTGCTGCAGGATATTCAAGAGACAATGCTACTATTACTTAAAAAACTTGAGGAGAATGTTCGAGAACTCAAGGAGGATGTTGGCTTCATCAAGAACAGGATAGACGTGAACCCAAAATGTGATGCAAACGCAACTGTGGAAAATCCCTTTGAGATACTTCGATCATTTGGCTTTAGAGCCGATTCATTTGAAGAAGTAAGTGAGAGTCAGCATATTGTTCTCTATAAGTTCTATACGTAGCACAATAACATTTGTTTTTCCAGTGTGTTTTAAGTGCATGGGTTTGAACAATTGCTGGGACAGGATCCAATGCTATAATCCAATTGCCTAAGAAGGGTGACCGCTCCAATCCCTCAAACTACCGCCCTATAGCTTTACTTTCCTGTCTTTCTAAAGCTTTTGAATCAATCCTTAACCGGAAGATTCAA